>NC_052027.1:14329557-14457222 GCF_015832195.1 Motacilla alba alba
AGGACCCTCGGTGAAACTGGCTATGTCTGGCCCTCATTGCCTACAGCGATGCCGGGCACCTGCTGACACTGGTGACAGCCTCGCTCCATTGCCCGCGGTGACAACAAGGTAGCTGGTGGCACTGGCCACATCCATTGCCCCTGCCGACACCACGGCACAGCGTGAGCCGCGTCCCAGCACTGGCCGTGCCCCAGCCCGGACACTCGAGCCCCCGGCGGGGGACTGGCGCCTGCGGCGGGCTCTGCCTGTCGGGGGAGACCCTGTGTCACCGAAGGCACGGTGTATGAGGCCCCACAGCAGCCCGGAGCCAGCCTGCAGGCAGCTGCCCCTCTGCCACCGCCACCCGAGCTGGCTGTCAGGGTGACGCGCAGCCGCTCCTGCCCCCTCCCAGCCCCCGCAGCGGCGGCACCGCAGACACCCGGAGCATCCTGTGGAAACCACCTGGGGCCACCTTAAGTTCCCGGCGGTGACGCGTCGGGGCGGTGGCCCGGGAAGGTTTAAAAGCTGCTGCAGACAGAAGCAGCCTGGGTGGGGTGTGGTGCTGCGGGCAGGAGTTGGCGTAGGAGGCAGCAAGTCAGAAGAGGCAGAGGGAGCGCTACACCTGTCAGCATGGATGTGGCATCCACGAACGGACTGACCACAGTAACCGCCAGGGAGCTGGATGGCTGGATCGCCAAAACCCTGCAGCCCAGCCCAGAGTTCTCCATGCAGGTGAAGGAGACAGTGAGGGAAATCTGTGAATTCCTGAAGAGGAAGTGCTTTGAGGATAATATCCACGTCCAAAAGACCGTCAAGGTGAGTGCTGCCCGGCTTGGGGGCCAGCTGACACCCCTGCTGCCACCCTTCCCACTCTCCCATGCTCCAACTCCTGCCCTGCCTCAGTTTCCCTTGGCAGCTCCAGAAGTGGTGGCAGCCGATCCTGGTGCTGGCAGTGGTGCTGAGCAGGCAGGGTCTCTCTCTGCAGGGTGGATCAGCAGGAAAGGGCACAGCTCTGAAGAACAACTCTGATGCTGATGTGGTGCTCTTCCTCACCTGCTTACCCAGCTTCGAGGACCAGAAGAACAACAGAAAGGAGATCCTGGATTTGATCATGAAGAGGCTGAAGGACTGCAGGGAGAGCTTGCAGTTTGATGTGCACATTGGCGAGCCCAGGTACAAAGGTCCTGACAGCACGCCGCGCTCCCTCAGCCTTACTCTGTCCTCCAAGGAGACTGGAGAGTCCATTGATGTGGACGTCCTGCCTGCCTATGATGCTTTGGGTAAGGGCTGCAGGCTGGCACAGGGACAGGCAATGGTGTCAGGGCTGGGATGGCTCTCACTCATTCTCTCCTTCTCACCCCACAGGGCCAGTGAGCCACGATGCCCCACCAAAGGCAGAAGTGTATGTGAGGCTCCTGCATGCCTGCAGCCACCCTGGGGAGTTTTCCCCCTGCTTCACTGAGCTGCAGAAGATGTTTGTGAAGCATGACCCTGCCAAGCTGAAGAACCTCCTGCGCCTGGTCAAGTACTGGTACAAGGAGGTGAGGGGCTGCCCAGCTTTCCCAGTTCCCAACAGACACCCATCCCAGCCAGCTCTCACCTCCATCTGTGTCTTCTCCCCAGATGCTGCATCCACAGTACCCCTTTGCTGACCTGCCCCCTAAGTATGCCCTGGAGCTGCTGACCATCTATGCCTGGGAGGAAGGCACGGGCTCCTCCCACAGCTTTGACATGGCCCAGGGCTTCCGCACAGTGCTGGAACTGCTGGGCCGGCACCAGGACATCTGCATCTACTGGGAGAAGTACTACTCGCTCCAGCACAGAGAGATTGGTGCCCATGTCAAGGGCTTGCTGCACAGTCCCCGGTGAGGACCGTGCCCAGTAGGATTGTGCCCGCTGGCCCCACGGTACTGCCCAGGCTGACAGCAATGTTTTGTGTTTGCAGCCCTGTCATCCTGGACCCCGCTGACCCCACGGGGATTCTGGGCCAAGACAAGAACTGGGACTTGATGGCACGGGCAGCTGCCAGCTACTGCCGCTCACTGCCCTGCCTTGCAAACGTCCAGCCCTGGAATGTGCAGGTAAGGCTGCCTGAGCCTGTGAGCATCATGTCCCCCACCCCATCCCTGCTGTCTTTGCCCACCTGTTCTGTCCCTGCAGCCAGCCCGGCCCGTGACCATTGAGGTGAGGCAGCTGTCAGGCACCGGGCTGACGGAGCGTGTCAGCCCCTACACCACCATCAGGCAGCTGAAGGACATGATCCACCAGGACTGGGGCATCTCGCCATACGCACAGCGCCTGGCACAGCAGGAGCCAGGCAGGAACAACATCACCCTACAGGACAGCGATACCCTGGCCATGCACGGCATCTTCTACAACACCACGCTGGTGCTGCTGCAGATTGAGCCCCAGCAGATGCAGGTCTTGGTCAAGGATGATAAGAATCGGACCACGACCTACACGGTGCTGCCCACGGACACTGTCCGACAGCTGAAGGAGCAGATCCAGGCCCGGCAAGGGCCCTCTGCCAACGAGCAGCGCCTGACCTACGGCCCCAGGGAGCTGCAGGACCAGCACACGCTGGCACACTACGACATCAGGCCCATGAGCACAATCTACATGCTCCTGCGGCTCCGGGGGGGTGCAGGCCCCCAGCTCCCCTAGCTCCCTGCCTGCTTGGCCTCCTGAGCATTGCCCTCAGCACCAGCCCGTGCCCCTGTGTACCCTCCTGTCATGCTGGAAATAAACACTTAGTAGATCCTTGTGCTGCTTGCTCTGTTGGGGACAGTGACAGGTGTCACATGGGGTAGTCAAAGGGGTTGGGGTCACCAACCCTTTTGGATGAGAAGGGACCTCAATGCCACAAGCTGCTGGGATGGCGCAGGGACACAGAGGTGCAGTAAGGCAGTGCTGCCTGACCCCAGGGTGCTTGGTGGGGTCAGGGATGCCAGCCTGCTGCCAGCTGGACCTCTGGAGAAAAAAACCAGCTCCTTTATCTGCCTGCTCCTGCCTGCACCACTGCCTGCCTGTGTTCATGCTGGGGGCTCAAGTGTCCAGGCTGGGGTGCAGCCAGTGCTGGGACATGGTTTGTGCTGGTAGCGTGGTGTCACCACAGGCCGTGGGATGTGGCCAGCGCCACCAGGGGTCCTGATGCCAGTGCAGACAGCAGGAGGCAGCAGACTCCGAGGTCACCCGCGGTCACTGTCTTAATTGCTGCCTGCTGGCACCGGGGTGTTTGGTTTTCATCTACCAGAAATCAAAGCAGAGCTGAAAGCACGGGGAGCTGGAAGTCTGGGGGAAACCCATCAACCTTGCAATGTCCCTGCAGGTCTTGACTCCCCTCAGCCCTCCAGCGTCGCCGAACATCCCACCCGCCCAGGCTTGGGTGCCAGAGTGGGTCTGTGCTGCGGGGCACCGGGCTGCCCCCGAGCGCTTCCTGGGGCTCTGGCTCGGACGCGGGACCGTGGGCGGCTGAATCTGCTTTATTGTGCTCAATTAGTACAAGGTCCCCTGTGCCACTGTTCTACACCCAGAGCGGTGGGTGCCACCTTTATGGCCCCCCAACATCTCCCCTTTATGCCCCCCTCCTCCTGCATCCCACCAGTGCCTGTGCTGCCCCTCCACGCTCCCACTGCTGCCTGTAGCCCTTTTGGGACCCGAGCGTGACCCTGCTGCGCCGTCCTCCCGCAGTGCCATGCTGGGGGGGGCACTGCCTGGCCCCGCAGGTTTACATTCATAGTAACAGTCGTTAATAAATATTTCGGTGACTCTGCGATGCCGGCAGCCGGCTGGGTCCCCACCGGTGTTGGAGCCGGTGGCAAGGGCAGTCGGCAGCCCCTCGGGGGGCTGCTCAGCCCGGCTGCCCTCCTGCGGCCCCGGAGCCGCAGCCCCCCGGCACTGCCCGCGCAGCGCTGCCGAGGCTGTGCCCCACCTGCGGCCCCGCTCCTAGGCAGAGCCCGGCGCCCGGGGCCGACCCCCGGGTCACCAGGGGGATGCGCTGCGGGGCCCCCCGCTCGGCCCGCGGCCCCTCGTGGGTGCGCCGGCGGCGGGCTCTGCGCGGCTCCTCGCCCTGCCCGCGGCCGGGGGGGCCGGCGGGAGTGCGGGGCGGTGGCGGGGGTCTGCCCCGGCCCCAGAGCCTCTGGCAGACCTTGTCCGTGGCTCCCAGCGGTGGGCGCTCCACCAGCTGGAGGAAGTCCCGGTACCAGACCTTGCGGCCGGGGATGCCGGCGGCGAGCTGGGGGTCTGCGGCGGATGCCGCGCCCGTGGCCTGCCAGGCGCCGATCACCTCCAGGGAGAGCCGCAGCAGGGGCTGGGTGAAGCCGTGCTCGGTGGCGTGGCACAGGTAGAGGCCGGCGTCGGAGCGCTGCACGCTGCGCAGCAGGACGCCCCGCTCCGTCCGCACCACCCGCTCGTCCATCTGCACCTGCAGCAGCCGTGGGGACGGGCGGTCAGCTCGGCTCGGCTCGGCTCGGCTCGGCTCGGCTCGGCTCGGCTCGGCTCGGCACAGCCCCACCGGCGGTACCTGGCCAGGGAGAGCCTACCTCTCGCTGGGGATCATGCAGGGTGCGCTGGTACGTCCAGAGGATTTGGGCTTGCAGGGATTTGGGGATGCACTCCAGAAAGACGGTGCTTCCCTCCACCCCGTAGAGTTGCTTCTGGGGCACGGTGTCCCGCCTGGGATCTGCGGGGACACAGCCCGGCTGTCAGCCCCCCGCCACGGCAGGGCTGCCCCCAGACCCCGGCTGGGTCCCAGCTCACCTTCAGAGCAAAGCACGTTGGGGTCACCGTTGCGGACGTCCTGCCGGCGGAAACGCCTGTGGGAAGGCGATGGAGGAGCGGGGGCTGCAGCGGCGTGACCCGCGCTCCTCCCCATGGCCTCGGGGCAGGCTGGCTGCCCCAGCACGGCACCCCGGCATGTCACCTACCTCTTGGTGTTGGGCACGTAGCGGGTGCAGGTGTTGCCGTCCCAGGCGCAATATGGGTCCCGGGCCAGGCAGCACTCGGCACAGGCTTTGCCATAGGCACCGCAGCGGTGCAGGGGCAGCTGGGCTAGTGCTGTAGTTGAGCCAGCGTAGAGCTGATGCTGGGGGAAGAGCAGAGCTGAGCACCCCCATGTTGTGGCACGGGGCTAGGCAGAGCCATGGTGGACCTGGGAATGCCCCCTTACCCGCTTGGAGGAGAGCTGCAGGCTGATGATGGGGGAGGCGTCCTGTGGGCAGAGCATAGGCAGGAGTTGAGGGTGCATGGGGCAGCCGAGGAATGCAGCATCCTGGCTCCCATGCTGGCAGCTGGAGTGCCCTGGCCCAGCCCAGAGCACGGACAGCACATGGGGATGCTGTGGGGAAGTCTGACTGGTGGGATATGGAACCCTGACCCTCACCTGGAAGATCTGCAGCTCCTCCAGCAGCAGTGGCTCCATGTGGTGCCAGCTCTCCTTGGGCACTGAGACCACCTTCAGCACTGTGCCCACATCTGCAGGCAGGGAGGGGTGAGGCCACGGGTCCCAGCCCCAGCATCTCCCCACTGTCCCTCACTGCCCCATTCCTGGGGTCACTACATGCCTGTGCCAATGAAGAGGACGTCGTAGTGGCCATCAGCAGCGGTGACACGGTCCACAGCTATGTGGGTGAATGTGTAGGGCACAGCGGCTTGCAGGAAGAGGGGGCGCTGGCCATGGGGCAAGACAGGGTTATACATCAGTGGGTGGTGACGGGCAAACTGGATCACCTCGTCTGGGAAGTCCTTGGTGGAGCCAAAGGTGCCAAATGTTTTGCTGGGACACTGCAGAGAGACAGCAGTGGCTAAGAAAGGTCTCACACCCCAGTGTCCCCATCTCACTTAGTGGCATCCCATTGGTGGCACCAGCCAGGGCACCCTTACTCCACGTACCATGCCTGGGCGGGGGTAAGGCACACGGCCCTGGTATGACACCCACTGGTAGTTAGGACCTTCCTTGTGTGCAAAGGGGCCCAGGAATGCCCGGCGGATGTCAGCCATGGTGTAGACACAGACAGCTGAGCCTTGGAAAACAGAGCTGGTGGGAGACGGAGAGGAAAGATGTGAGGGGGCAAGGGGGAGCACCACTGGGTACGTGCAGGGTCCTGAGGAAGGGGCTTGACCTGGAGGTGGAGAAGATGGCGTAGATCAGAGGGTTGCGCTTGTCTCTTGTCTGCAACAGGAAAACATCCCCTGCAAGCAGGGAAGGCATCAGCGCTGCCAGTGCTGCCCACAGCTACACCGGTGGGGTCACATCCCCGTTCACTCACGGAGCTCATCAAAGTGGGTGTCTGCCCCGTCAGGTCCTGGCACAGCGCACACCAGCCGAGCCTTCAGGAACGTCGTCCACTTGTTCACCAGGCTGCGCTGCCCGCCCATGTCGTTCTACCAGGGAAAGGAGGACACCGGTGTCAGCAGCAGCAGGCGGCATCCCTGGGCACCCTGCTCCCCAGCCCAGCTGCCTGTGGATGCTCTCACCCGGCAGATTTGGCCGATGCGGGCAAAGCTGGTCTTGCCCAGCCCCTGCTGCCGCTCCACCGCCGTCTCACGGAAGAAGAAGTAGATCTTGTCGTCGTCGGGGTCCTCACTCTCTGGCACCCAGAAAACGGCCACGAACTTGGGCTCTGGGGACAGAGGGGTGGTGCTTCCAATGCCTCCACTAGCTCTGCTCCCCAGGGACCCTGGAGTACCTGCTGGGGTCCCAGGGGAGGGTGCAGAACCAGCCCTGCCCAGCTGCACAGCAGAGGCAGAGTGAGGATGCAACTCCACCAGACATTGAGGGTCTGGAGGCGACACATGAACCCCTGAAATCACCCTCTGGAGGCAGTGAAGGACAGTGCACATCTGAGCCTGAAGGAGTCATTGCCCTGATGCCTCCAGGCAGCAGCACTGCTGTGCCAGGGTGCCAGCGGCCCCCCCATCTCCCACCCTCCCAGCCCCCAGCACTGACCGTTGAGCCAGCGAGAGTCGTGCTGCTCCGTGCGGATGGAGGGACGTCGGCCCAGGCTGCGGAAGATGGTAAAGTCACGGCCCATCAGATCGGTGGCCACCCCAGAGTAGAGCTCCTCGCCTGGCAGGCACCGAGGGAAGTGTTATAGGGGCCCCCCCGGCACCCCTGTGCCACGCTGCACCCAGCACCAGGCTCAGAATGCCCTTACCCACGAGGACAGAGGCGGCTGTATGCCGGGGGTCATATGGGCTCTTCCCCTTGCCATCCTCAGTGTGATGGGGGTCCAGCTTGAAAACAGGCTCCTGGAGAGGGGTAAGGATGGGAGGTGGGCAGGTGGCAGCAGCTGGAGGCTGTGCTGGTGCCAGGGGAGGCTCACTTCTGCATGCTGGCCAGCCTCGATGAAGGCACAGACTGGGTGGAAGGCACCAGTGCCACAGGCGTACAGGTGGGTCCGGTTGTAGGGGTGCAGGATCTTCACAAAGTTCATGCACTCAGCCTGGGGATGGAGGGAATGAAGGATGTGGGAGTGCTGGGGCAGATCCCTGGCACAGTCCTGGCATCCCACAGCACACCCCATCACTCACAGTGATGTCCTTGCCGGCCCAGTTGCATTCTTCCCTCCACTCCACGGGAGCCGGCCAGTAGATCTGCGGGTGGAAAAGGGGACGCTCACCGCACCTGGCGCACCCAGCACTGCCCCGCCAGCATGTTCCCCCCGCCCCGTTACCTTCCTGTCCCGCTGGCTGATGTCATCCAGGGCCAGAGAGAGGAGGTGGTTCTGGGCGCCCACGAAGAGACGGCCGCGCTCCTCGTCCAGCAGCAGGGCCTCGTAGCAGCAGGAGTGCTCCAGCGAGAAGAGGCGCAGCCCATGGCGAGCCCGCAGCTCTGCCGGGGCCCAGCGGCACTGCTCAGCCCGGCCCCGCCACTGCCTGTCCATCTCCACTGCCCCGGACACGCTCCGAGGCAGCCTGGGTCAGGCCACGGCCCCCTGCCATGCCGTCCCCTCCCCCAAACCTGTCCCACTGGCTTGACTAGGTTCACCAAGCCCTTGCCTGCCCAGCATTCATCCCCATGCCAGCCCCACACCCATCCCTGTGTCCCCCACTCAGCAGCGATTCCCATGCCCTCGGCACCCATCTCTGCACCGCTTACCCGGCGGCAGGGGAGAAGGGGCCATTCCCTGCCCCGCAGAGCTAATCCCACCGTGGCGGGAACAAACAGCCCTTTGTCAGGCTGGAGGAGAGCTCTTGCTGAGACCCGCCGCTGGACAAAGCCCCCTGCACCGTGCTGGAGCCCACGGAGTGGCCAGTCGGGACAGGACACCAGCTCTGCAGCTGGCACATCGTTCCCAGCAGGTATGGCACAGCTGAGGCCAGGGGGTGCCGCCATGGGGCACCCAGGGATAGGGGCACCTGCACCTGCTCATGTCGGGGGCTGGGAGCAGCTCCCAAGCACAGGCGTGGCCCCAAGGACAGGCAGGTGGCCCTGGAGGGGTTGGCATCAGGTATGGAGCGTGGCAGCCAGTGCCAGCACCTGATAGCCCGCGGGGAGGGCGGCAGCAGTGCTAGGGACGTGCCAGCGCTGGGGTTTGCACCCACCCCAACGTGCTGCCCCTCAGGATACTCCCGTCCCTTGGGATGATGCTGGCTGCTGCTGCTGGCACGTAAGCAGCGCACCCAGACCTGACCCCAGTCCCCCACCCCGCCCGTGTCCCGTGCTCACCGGGGAAGGACAGCTTGAGGCGGGGGGTGGCCGCGCTTGGGGGCCGGCCCGCGGTGAGGCCGCGCAGCAGGAGCAGGAGCAGGAGCAGCGTGCGGCTCATGGCCGGGGTCTGGCTGGTGGCGCCGCGGCTGGGCCAGAGAAACAAGACCTCAGCTCGGGTTACAGCCCCCTCCCCACAGCCCCCAGACCACAATCCCTCCCCGATGCTGCCGAGTGCCTGGAGAGCCCTGAGCATCAGCACAGGGCAACTCCAGGCACGGCATAAGGGGATCCCCCACTGGGCTCGACCTAGTGGTTGGAGGGGATGTGAGCCAGCCACATCCCTCCCTATTTTTAAGTCCCCATTAATCTAATCCCAAACATAATGGGCTTCAGAAACATCCCCCTGCTCCTGCCCGTGGGGAAACAGAGGCAGCCCAGCCAAGCAGCATCCAGCCCTGCCCATGCCTGTCTGAGCCCATCAGCAGGAGTGTGCCAGGCTCTGCCCATTCCTGCCTGCAAGCACCGAGCTTCTATAGGACACTATGGAAATGGGGACAAGGACAGAGCAAGCACCGAAGTGGTGGAAACCAGACAGGGCACCCTGGGCAGTCAGTGGGCTCCTGAGCACTGGGCAAGCTGTCCATGATGGTAGTAATGGGGACCCATGCCTCAGTTTCCCCCACTGCTACAGCCCCCCCATTAGCCCTTGGCCTTTCTTGTACCACCATGCAGAGGGGAGCAGGATTTGGGAGCTCTGGTTAAGCAGGTGCCCACAATACCCAGAGGGGCCCATGCCGGTGTGTCTGCCACTCTGATGAGTGCCCATCACAAGGGAGGAAAGTCCTCCTCTGGCTCTGCAAGCAGCACTCTCTCCCCTGGGGAGTGGGAGGTGATGGTTATCAGGGCACTGTGCCAGAACACAGATCCCACCTCGCCCCCTGGCCACGCTGCAGTGCCTTGTGCAAGGCACAGACTGAGCCAGGCTGATCATCGGCCCCTGTGGGTTTCACCCGTGGCACAGCCGCTGGGGCCTCACCAGGACACCAGTGACAACCAAAGCCCCCCACAGCCCCGGGGCTCGGTGCAATCACCCCAGGCTCTGCTACCCTGCCGGAGCTGGGAACTGGTGGATGCTGGCCGGGAGGATCCCATATACACGGCATGGAAGGGGCTCCTGCGGGCAGGGCAGCCCCCTCCAGGCTGGCCGGTGGAGTGAGCCCGGGGCAGGCAGCGGGCAGCGGGCAGGGCCTGGCTGGGCGCAGTGCCGGCTGTGGCTGCCCGGTGTCCCGGCACGAAGGCGCTCGGCGCTAATGGCATTTACAGAGGCGCCGGGATGAGGCGCGGGACCCGCCGGGCTCCGGCAGCCCCGACGGCCGCCGCCAGCCGGGGCCGTGCCGGGGCACGGGGGGCTCCCGGCTGCCCTCGGCTGCCGAGCGGCCGGGCAGAGCCCGGGCCGGACCCGCGTGGCTCTGCCTCGGCTGGCACGGGGGGCGGGCGGGGGGCGGCCAGCAGCGGCAGCACCACAGCCCCTCGGTGCCAAGCCTGGCAGATCCAGCCCGCGAAACTCCCCGCGCCAACCCCGACGCCAGCCCTCCGGTGCCCTCCGGTGCCGGAGGGGACGCGAACCCCGCCGCGAGCCCCCCGCTACCAGCACGGGCAGCCCCCCGACGGCGGCGCAGAGACCCCGTCCCGGGACACTCCCCGGCCACCCGCGTAGCCTGCCGGACCCCGGCCCCCGGCACCCACCTGTGTCCCGGCTCGGCTCGGTCCGGCCCGGCCCCGCCCGCCGCGTCCGCCGGGAGGGAGCGGGGCGGCCCCGCGGGGCGGGGCGGGGCGGGGCCGGGGGCGCGCACAGGGACGCGCACACGAGTGTGCGAACTGAGCGGACACGCGGGCATCCCCACGCGTGTACACACACACACACACACGCACACAGGCGAACGCCCACGGCCCCTCACACACGCACCCGTGCTGCTACCCCAGGGACCCGGGGTGACGCTCACGGGGATACCCACGGCGACACCCGCTGCCCCCGGGGCAGAGCTGAGGATGCCAAGCTCAGCACACGTGTGGCTCGGCACACGAGCGCCGGCGGGGCTCCCTCCTCGCCGGGACAGGCACTTGCTTGCCCGAGCGTGGGGGCCGTGCCGGGGGTGCCGGAGGGTGCCGGGGCCGTACCGGGGGTACGGGGGCCGGTCCCGCGCCCCGCTCAGCTGCAGCCCAGATGTCTGGCCCGAGCCCAGCCCGGAGCAAACAAAATTCCTCCGCTGCCTCCCATTTTCCAGCTGCCGCTGCCAAGAATAGCAAGTGCCGAGTGGTGCCGGCAGCGGGGCCACGCGTGCCTCGGCGGGCAGGGCTCGGGGCGGGGGAACACGAGCTGCCTTGGGGGCCACACCTGCCTTGTTTTGTTCTCCCCGTGCCCCTGACTGTCCCTACCTGCGGGTGCAGGAGTCCAGGAAGGCAGGTCCAGAGTGAGCGGGGAGGCAGAGGGGCAGGCAGGCCGGGGCAGCGGGGAGCCAGGAGCGCGGGCAGAAGCGGGTGCGGGCAGGTGCGGGCAGCGGGCGCAGGTGGGCTGGCAGGGAGCGCAGGGGGCCAGCAGCGGGGGCAGGCAGGCCAGGTGCAGGTGCAGGCAGGCAGCTGGCGCAGGCGGGCAGTGAGCTCAGCAGGAAGCCAGAGCCGTGATGGCAGGCAGAAGCTGTGCCAGGCAGGGTGCCCGGGAAATGCCCTTCTGTCCCAGTGCCAGTAACCCTCGTGCTGCCAGCCCTGGTACTGTGGCATGCTGGCAGGCTCTGTTCCAGCACCACAACTTGCTCTTCTCCTGGCTGTGCCACAGTGCTGACTGGCATTCAGCCCAGCCCAGCCCAGCTTTATGGGCAGCAAGGAGGACAGAGACAGCGAGTGGACGGGTGGGGTAGCAGAGGAGCTGGCGCCGGTACGGCAGGGGTTACTCTGCTGTAAAACTTTGACCAGGCACCAGCCGGACTTTGGGCTGGGTGGCCCCCACACGGGCACTTCTTCCCTGTGCCTACTGTTACAGGACGGCGCTGAGACGGTGGAGACAGGGATGTCGTGCCCAGCCCTGCACACTGGGCACCTTCCTGTGCTATTCCAGCACCGTGCCTCAGTTTCCCTTCACCCAGTTGGGACTTTTCCAGCTACCGCCACTCCCGGCAAGCGTGGCGAGGTGACCAGGTGACGTCACCATCACCCGGCCCTGGAGCCCTGAGGGGACCTTGCTGGCAGCGGCTCCGCCTGGAGAAACCATCAAGCGTCAGAAGGGCCGGGCTTCCATCCCGGAAAAAAACGGCGCGGGAGGGATGCGCCACGTCGCCCGCCGGCCACCCCTTCCCGCCCCACGGGGTGTTCCGGGCCGGCACCGGAGCCGCTGGCCGCTGGCACGGTGACGGTCCCCATCTGGAATGGGCATGCCGCCCTCATCCCCGCGCTCTGCCAGCCCGCGGCAGGTTTCGCAGCCAGGTGCCGGTGGCCTGGCTCCCCGCCAGCCCGGGGGTGTCGCTGCCGCCGGCACCAGCAGGTGCTGCCGCTCTGGCTCTTTGATCCCGTCCCTGCCGCTGGCAGATCCGCACCCAGGAATCGCTGCCTCGGCCAAATCTCTCCCGGCGGTTCCGGCTCCGGCGAGCATCTGTAGCTCGGCCGGCAGCGCCCGAGCCCCCAGCGGTGTTAGCGGTAGGAAACTGCTCCGCTCCACCTCCGCAGGGCCCGGCGGCGGCACCGCAGCAGGCAACGGCCAAGGCTCCTGCATCTCCTGCGCCGGGGCTGAGCCAGCAGGGCACGGCAGGTATCCATGCCATCGAACGGGTGGCCGGGATCACCCGCTGCTGGATACCCTGCACACAGGGAGGAGGGCTGGGACTGGCATCCAGTAGCCCTCAGGATGGGTACAAATCCTGCATCCCAAATGGGAATGGTACCTCACCAGAAGAACCCGGGTGTTTCTGTGGAGTGACTCCCCCAAGGGTGCTACAGAGTGGTTCCCTGTGTCCCTGGGGCCTAAGGGTCTTCCCTCTGCCCTGGTGGAGCCGTCATGGCTGAGGACATGGAAATCCATGGGTCCAAGGGTCAAGGTGAGCTGTGTCACGACAGCTGGTGCCATAGGCATCCCTGTGACACATGGGCTTGGCACGGCACTGCTCCCCAGCCAAGAGATGTGTTTGATCAGCAGGGTGGCCTTTGCCAGCAAAGTTGGCCTCTGCCAACTTATCAGCAGGGGAGGAGTGTGGCATCCTCAGCCCAGCCTACACCCATGGCCCGAGCACAGGGATATGCTGCTCAAAGTAGTCTCCCCTGGGTCTGGACACCCAAAAAAACTGCTGGTGGTTTGTGATGGCACTAAAGACGTGGCTTTAGGACTTTGGGAGTCCATCTGTGGTGGTCCACATCCATAACGTTGGGCCATGAGATGGCATTGGGCCTTGTGTGGCTGCCACATTCCTGGGACAGGGGAAGGATGTGCTAGGCAGGGGACAGAACTCATGGCATCCCAAGTGGGCCAGTGTGAGGGCTGGGCTGGCAGCAAGCAAACATGCCTGAGACAGCTGCATCCTTGTGGCACAGCATGGAGGCAATGCCCCAGGGCGACACCAGCTCTAGGTTCACACCCTGTCTGTGGATACACCCTGGCCTTATGTCCACCCCCATCATAGCAGGCTGGTGAGACCCCAGCATCAGGGACCCCAGTGGCCCCAGTGCATTCCTGCCGGGATTAGGTACCGGCTCCCGGCAGTGCCATGCTGGTGTAGCCCAGCTAATCCCTTTTTAATTGTCCCAGCCCTGTGCTGGGCTGATCTGGGCTGCCCAGGGAATGGGGGTGTTGTGTGCACCCCAGTGCCTGAGCACCTGTGGGGTGCTGCCACGGTGGGACCAGGCCATAGGGTACGTGGTGAACCTTTGGGGTGGTGATGAAGAAGGGGATGTCCATCGTCCAGGTGTAGGGCAGTGGCTTTTTGGAAAGGGAAAGGGAGGGATCCTGGTCTTATAGGATCCTATCCTCCTGACCAAGGTGACCATTTGCCCTTGGCTTCGTGTCTGCCAGCAGCCAGGCTCTGGGACAGCAGAGGGGCCATGTGCCCTGCACTGCAAATCACCAAAGCTCCTCAAAACCAAACATGGGGCAGGAGCAGGACACCCAGACTTTCTGCCACCATCCAAGCACTCTCCCCACCCCAGCAGGAGGGCAGTGGGAGATGCTGGCTGAGTCCCCCTGCCTGCTGTCTTGCCCACGTCCCTTCGGCCCTGCCCTGAGCCACACCAACCAGTGGCATCCAGCTCCTTAGGCTTTAAAAATAGGCTGGTGTCCTTGCCATGGGGTCAGTAATTTTAGCCAGGGTGTGTCTTGTAGGGAAGCACGCGGATCCATTCATCTTCTCCTGCTGGCCTGGCTGCATCCACACACAGGGCTGATGTCAGCCCCTCACTGCTCGTCCCTGCCCCGGGGCAAAGAAGTACAGCCATGGCCACCTTGGGCACAGGCAGTGCCTGGTGGGACGGTGAGGGTGGGGAAGCGAGGACAGGGGTGTCCAGCTGCCCCCCGAGCCTGCCTGCTTCCTATAGCGGGCATCTTGCCCCCAAAGCTGGTGGCACCAGGGAGCACGGCATTCCGCGGCACCCAGCAGCACCCAGACAGGCGGCGGTGGAGCAGTCCCGGCACCCTGCCCTCTCCTCTCACCCTTCTCCTCTCACCCTGGCCCCCCAACACAACAGGCACTTCAGATTGCCTCCCACGGTGCTCCCGGGGGGCTGTGCCGGCTGGGAAGGCTGCGGGGGCTGCCACCGAGCATAATGGGGCTATTGATGGCCGAGCCAGCGGCCCCGGCACGGCACAATGGGGCCTTGTCTGCTGGCCCGGCTCCCGCTCCTGCCCAGCCCGTGCCCAGCTCAGGACACCCCCTTTCCCGAAACCTCGCAGCTCACCCAGGTGCCAGCCAGGGCAAACCCTGCCTTGACCGAGCCAGCGAGTACTGCGAAGGAGCAGCAGGTGGGAGCCACCAGGTGAGCCCCTGTCCCATAAACCAGAGCCCGGGGAAGGAGCACTGCTTGGGAAACTTCCCAGCCTGGTGGTACTCACCCTGCCACCCCCGCTGGGACAGGGCTCGGGGGTTCCTGCTCAGCTGTGGGGTGACAGGAACAAGGAGGTGGTACATGCCCAATGATGCCTTCACTTCCATCTCAGGACCATGTCCGAGCCTGCTGGCGCCCAGTACCCACTGTGGGGAGGCAGGGACCTCACTGCTTCCCAGGGAGCTCCATTGTCCCAGGTACCCAGTGCCACAGCCCCCCTCCACGGGCCAGCCCGGCGCCCCAAACCCACCATCTCACCTGCTGTGGTGCGTGGGCTCTGCCGGAGCTCGCCTGCCTCCTGGCCCGGCGGGTAAGCTGGGGCTCTGTCTGCCGCCGGCTCTTTAAACCCCAAATCCCCGGTGCTGGGCGCCAGTCCCGCCAGCGGCGGGGGTGGAGGGAGGGGATGCAAAGCCCCGGTCCCTGCTCCCGGGGCCGGCACCAACAAAAGGCAACTGTGTCGTGTGTCCTCCCTCTGCACCCAGCGACCTGCTCGGCCGCTTGGGAGCAGCCCCTCGGGACCGCAGGGCTTTCGGGGTGCTGCCACCCCCTCTGCCTGCACTGAAAAGGGAAGAGAGGTGCGAGCAAGCCCAGGAATCCCGATCACAGCCGCCGTACATCCCGATGTCCCCAAGCACCCGTTCCTGCCTGCTCGGTCCTGTTCCTGCCTTGGAGGAGTGCCAGGGTGAAGGCACTCATCACCGTCCCAGTGCCTCATCTGCTCCTGCAAAGTCCAGCCCAGCAAGGCTGGAGGGGGAGGAAGGGGATGTGGCTGCTGCCGTGGTGCCCGTTCTGGGGGGATCCACACCACGGTACCCCCACAGCTGCCGTGGGGCCGGGGGAACCCCCCTGCGGTCCGAAGGCCGAGCAGCCGGTGACGCCTCATTAATGTGGGGTAAATGTGTAACGAGCTGGGCTGGGGCCGTTTGAGCCGCATGACTTCTCCTGCCTTCCCGGCGTCCTGGGAGCAGGGGATTGAGTGGCTCTGTCGCAGTAAGAGCCACTCAGGCAGGGCAGGACAGAGGAGGAAAGTCCGTGTCGTGGCTGGACATGCTGGGGTGTCCAGCGCTGGCTCGGCGGAACTGAGTGGGCAGCGCGCTGGGCTGGGCTGGGCACAAGCCCAGTGCTGGAGGGAGAGGATGATCTCAGCCCATCTGCCCTCCAAGAGGGCATGAGGCGAGAGAGCAAGGGAGCAAAGCTTTGTTCAGCAGTGCCTGCCAGCATGGGAGGCAATGGGCACCATTTTAATAAAAAAACAAAACAGGAAATTCCATCTGGAGGCAAGGGAATGTGTTTTTCTTCTGTGACAGTGGCCAGGTGCTGACACAGCTGTGCCAGAGGCCGCAGAGCATCCAGCCACGAGGATCTGTGCCCAAGCAGCCGGCACCAGCTGATCCATTCCTGCCGTGGGGTGGGCTCAGGGCAGCCAGGGACTCTGCCAATACCGTGCCGGGCCCCAGCCTCCCTCCTGGCAGCTGTGACCTCGCAGGTGGAGAGGGGCTGGAGCACATGATCCTGGGATGTCAGTGCCGCCACAGGGCTGCGCTCTTAGCATGTTATTGCAGAAGTGACAGTGGACCACCGTGCTGTGCCATGTGGTACCAGGTGAAACCCCAGCACACCTCAGTGTTAAGCTCTATGGAAAGCACTAGGGTGGCCAGAGGCCTCAGGAAGCAGATGCCACCCACTGGAGGTTGTGCGAGGCAGCACGGCCACCACTGCCCACGGGATAGATTGGGGGACTGGGGCCGTCCCACAGAGGGGCTGGCAGAATTCTGGGGTGCAAGTGGGGGCAGAGGGCTTCTTGGGACACACATCTGGAGGAATGTGGGCCAGAGTCACATGGGTGTGAGAAGGCAGGGGGTGCTGGGGAAGCCCCCGTAGGGCCTGGATGCAGGCACGGAGCAGGCAGATGTGGGCAGAGTGCAGGTAGTGGGCAGGCAGGGTGTGGAGAGCGGGCAGGGTGCGGGCAGGGGGCAGGGGGCGGGCAGGGGGCGGGCAAGGGGCGGGCAGTGGGCAGGGGGCGGGCAGGGGGCGGGCAGGGTACGGGCAGTGGACAGGGTGCGGACAGGGGGCGGGCAGGGTACGGGCAGTGGACAGGGGGCGGGCAGGGGGCGGAGTGCGGGCAGGGGGCAGGGGGCGGCAGGGGGCGGGCAGGGTACGGGCAGTGGGCAGGGTGCGGGCAGGGGGCGGGCAGTTGGCAGCCAGGGTGTGGGCGGAGTGCGGCAGTGGGCGGGCAGAGGGTGGGGAGCGAGCAGGGTGTGGACAGTGGGTGGAGGGCAGTGGGCAGAGGGCCAGGGGCATGCAGTGTGTAGAGGCTAGTGGGCAAGCAGGGGGTGGGCAGTGAGCGGGCAGCGGGCAGTGGGCAGGGTGCCGGGGGCGGGCCGTGGGCAGGGGGCAGTGGGCTGTGAGTGGGCGGTGTGCAGAGGGTGGGCAGTGTGCAGGGGGCAGGGGGCAGGGGGCGGGCAGAGGGTGGGCAGTGGGCAGCGGGCAGGGGATGGGCAGTGGGCAGTGGGCAGCGGGCAGGGGATGGGCAGGGGGCAGGGGCCGGGGGCGGGCAGAGGGTGGGCAGCGGGCGAGGCCCGGCTGTGCCGCCGGCGGCCGCCAGAGGGCGGTGTCGCAGCGGTGCCGGCCGTGCCGCTCCGCCCCGCGCTGCCGCCGCTGCCCCCGCCGCTCCCGGCGCTGCTCCCGGCGCTGCTCCCGCTGCCCCCGCCGCTCCCGGCGCTGCTCCCGGCGGTGCCGCCGCTGCTCCCGCTGCCCCCGCCGCTCCCGGCGCTGCTCCCGGCGCTGCTCCCGCTGCCCCCGCCGCTCCCGGCTCTGCTCCCGCCGCTGCTCCCGCTGCCCCCGCCGCTGCCGCCGCTGCCCTCGGCGCTCCCGGGCAGGGCAGCGCCAGCTCACAGTGTCACGGGACCGCCAGGTCCCGCGTGGGTGGTGTGGGGTCACCAACGCCATGCCGGTCCCTCCAGCCGGTGCGAACCGGGAGCGGCTGGCCGGCGGCGGGGGTTGGCGGGGCCGGTGCTGCCGTAGCCCCGCGCTGACCTTGCCGGCGGCAGAGCGGGAGCGGGCAGCGCTCTAGGCAGAACCGGCGGAGCTGGAGCAGCCGCCCGTGGCCTGGCACCCATGGCCTGACCTTCCCGGGGGCAGCTGTAGTGCCGAGAGGGCAGCCGGGGGCCTGTATCCCCATTCCCCCCGGTACGGTGTCACCATTGTGTCACCATTGTGCCACGGTGGCTGCTCCTGCTGCTGATGGCATTCCCCATAGTCATCCCAGCGCTCATCTGTGCTTCCTGCCCCCCACCGGGCCAAGCGCTGGTGGAGCGTGGGTCCCGCTGCTCACAGGCAGGGTGGGGGTCCCAGCAGTGCCCCGGAGCGGGTGGTAGGACTTTGGGCGGTGTGGGATGTGCCCGGGGGAATGGGACTGGAGCTGGCCTCGGGTATCCCCCTGGCATCTGGTGGGACTGGGGTGGCTCTCCAACAGGGGAGCTCTGGGAAGGGTGCCAGGGGGACTTCTGTGAAGCACCGTGCTCTGCGGGAAAAGGTTCCAGGGAATGGGCTGTGGGGGAAACATGTGAGGTGGCTAGGCAAGGCCATGGCACGTGCCCTGGGCTTGTGCTGGCCTCCTGCCACCAACCAGCTGGCCCCAGCCAGCCCGCAGCCCTAGGGACTGGCCCAACCCCATGGCAAACAGGGCTGAATTGGGCGAGCTGACCCTTGGACTGGGCAAGGAGGGACGACCCCGCACCCAGGGCCAGTGGTCACAGTGCCACCCTGGCTGTACCTCACTTCTCCCGTGGGGGACAGCCCCTCTGCCAGCACAGTGGGTGCTTATCCTGGCTTCTGTTTCCCCTGCAGCCCCGGGCTCACTGCTGCCGCGGGGCAGGTGGGTCAGTACCATTAGCCCCCCGGCAGCACCGGGCAGAGCGCTGCTGCCAGCTCTGCTGGGTGGCAGAGGTGCCGGGGACAGGAGCCCTGGCTGGGGGTGCCGGGGGCTGGCTGCATGCCGGCGGTGGCAGGAGCCGGCCGGGGCTGTTTTGCTCTCTGTTTGCTCGGCCCTGGGGACGGCCAGCAATGCGGATCAAGGCCGGCGTCCTTCGGGCAGCCAATTGTTGTACAGCTCAGAGGGGAGGGAGAGGGGCAGCTGCCCCTGGGCTTTCCCAACCCTGGAGAGGGCCACCATGCCAGCACTGCCCAGTTTGAAACTGCACCAGGTTTAGTCCACCCAAACACAAGGCTGGGTGGTGCCAGCAGGGACCCCTGCCTGCCAAGACCCAGCAGCCACCACTCCCCAGCTGCCCCCTGGCTGGGGCAGGCACCCCACATCCCACCAGTGGGGCAGCTCAGGAGCCCCGGTGCTGTGGGACATGGCAGCCTCAGTCCTGAGTGCCAGCGCCTCCTCTTGTGCCTCTCTTGCTGAATCCTTTCCCCTGATGGGCCATGAAAGGGCCTTTATCCCCACTCCTCCTGGATCCCACCCGACAGGAGGGAGCCTGTGGTGGACTGTCTAGCTCTGGGACTGACAGTCACCCCAGCCAGTGAGGGAGTTCAGTACAGCCCTAGGGGTGCCTCTGTAGGGAGCCAGAGCAAACTGCCTTTTCGCTGGGACTGCAAGGGACCATTTCTGCTCCTTGGTCGGCTCTGGGCTGACCACAGCGCCCTGGGGAGAGGAGGGACACGGCTGTGGCCACGTCTCCATTTTTGGCCCAGTTATAAATAACTCTAAACAAGGATGCTACAGTTGTCTGGGCTGAAAGGTGTCCCTGGTCCTCCCCTGCTCCCTGGTCCCCAGCTCCCCAGCCATCTGCCACCCTGCTGCCCAGGCCCTGGGCAGTGTGCCTGGCATCCCCCAGGGGCCTCCCAGCCGGCTCCACGCTCCCTGACAGCTTGCAGGAAGCTTGGAGATGAACAGGAGAGCCCCTCCCCAGGGACTGGAGACCCCCCAACACTGCCCCACATTTCCTTCCACTGCCCCATGCTGCACTGCTGGCATTGTCTTGTGCCTCCTCAGAGGTTCTGGCAGCTGCCTGAGCTCCCTCCCTGTCCTCAGGAAGCCTGGGTGGCTGCAGTGGGGAATGCTGAGCTCCCTGAGGCTTGGGGAGCTGACGGAAGGCAGCTCCCAGCCTGGAGAGACTCAGGCCCTGTGCACATGGGAGAGTTCCCCTGTGAGCAGGGGTCCCCCTGCAGAGTGGAGCTGCACCACCGTCCTGAGGGATAATTGCCAGATCATCCCTCCAGAGGCTGATGGCACCAACATCTCCTTGCCCACCCAAGAGAAAACAGTGCTGGCCCCATGTCTGCCTTTCCAGAGGGATGTGGGGAGCAGCAGAGCCCAGCAATCGGGGTCACTGAGGAAACAAGCCAAGACCCAGGGGAGCTGGGTACTGGGCGCTGGATGTTTCAGGAGCATCATGGCTGCTTGGGTTTGTTTGGCTTGAAAGGCATTTGACTTGCATTTAAAGGCATTCAAGTCCTTGCTAAATCCTTGCTTAATTACCTTAACAGCATTTAAGCCTTTGCTGCAGGATTGCTAAGGCACAGAAACAAAGACCCTGGCCCTGGTGGGGCTGTGGGTGCTGCCAGTGGGGATGGTGGGGACATGGCTGTCCCGTGTGGGTGGCAGAGACGAGCAGGCTGCCAGCAGGTGCCACCACCTCTGGAGGCAACTGAAGGGACAGTCTCCCAGTGCCAACAAGAACAGTTTATTCCCACACCTTGTGGCTCAGGGCATCCTCCTGTCCACAAGAGCTCCCGAGCAGCCATGGTGCTTGATGGGTTGGAGCTGGGGGAGCCTGTGTAGGTCCCTCCAAACCCCTCAGCGGTGCAGGGAGAAGCATCAGGGTTACCCCGGGTCTTGTCCTGCAGCCCTTGGTTGGCAGATTGTGGCTTGGCAGGGAGGCGATGGAGCACAGAGATAACCCACCCTTCAGGTCTGCTGAGCAGTGCTTTGCTTCTGGCTTCTGTAAAGTTAATTGGTTTCGAGGTTCCAGGAACAAACGAAGGAGAAAAACCCACTCTGCGATGTGCGGGATCATTGAATGCTCTCTGGTGAGTTATAATTGCAAATCATGTTTTGAAATCACATTAACCAATTAGCCCGTGTTGTTGTTGTGCCCTGCCACATGACAGCATGTGCCGCGAGGGAGGCGGCCAAGGGCGAGGGAGGGGGCCACCAGCTGCTGCCCACCACCTCTGAGTGCAGGCACAGGCTGCCAGCACCACCGTGCTTCTGTGGAGGGAGGGCTGGGGGAGGAAGACTCCAGCCCTGGACATGGCCTCGGGCAGGTGTCACTCTGGAGTCCACCCAGCCCATGCTGCTGGCCACAGGCATCCCTCTCCTCTTACAATCAGCATTCCTTTTGTGCCTCACTTGCTTCATGGTTACAGCGTCAAGAGGGCAGTGGGGTCTTGGAGCCCCTGTGTGTGCCGGTGCTGTGTCTGTGGGACGCCCAGGGATGGGGACCAGAGGCACCCACTGGAATGTTCCTGGAAAGGGCAATCTCCGGGACACTTCTTGCTCGAGAGGTCACAGTGGTGGTGAGGGGAGCACTGCCTGGGCTGCAAATGTCCCCATTATCTCTGCCGTATCTTCCTGCCATCTGGGCTCTGGGAGCAGCGGGCAGTGGCAGGCAGCAGCAGGCAGCGGGCTCAGGGGCCGGAGAGGAAGCCGAGCGTGACAAGGAGAGCGTGTCCTGGCCATACATAGCACCCACTGCTTTGTGCCTGGGTCCTGGGCTGGCCTTGTCCCTGCTGTGACATTTGAGGCCGAGCGTTTTATGGGTTCACTTTAATCTTTGATCTCGAAGCACGGCTGAAGGATAAGAAATAGGGCAGCTTTTGGCCGGGGGAAATGGTGAGGAGGCAAACCCCACGGGGGTGTGCTGAGGGCAAGGGCTCTGGCACAGCACTCGGCTTGCTGCCACTGGTGAGGCTGCTGGAGAGACGAGCCGTGCTGTGCCGTGCTCCCCTGAAGGCTCCTCACATACGGGAATCCGGCGTCAAACTTTCCAGCCAGCTGGAGAAAACCGCACGACTGCAATTTTGCAATCCACTGGAGCCCTGACACCACCAGAGCCATTGGTGAGACTGGCCAGAGCTGCACTGGGGAAGCACTGTTGACCAGAGGGCTCGGGGTCGAGAGCAGGGTCTTAGCCCACCCCTCTCATGGCTCCTCTCTGCGTTGCCAGCCCGGCTGCAGGAGCCTGCAGCCACTGTGTGCCAAGTGCTGGGACAGGCTTTGGGAGGTTCTGAGGACATCTTCACTCTCTTTTCCTCCTCTCCTTACTGCTTTGATTTTCTGCAAAGCTTCAGCTTGACACGTTGGGGCCCTTGTCTTCTGCCCACCTGGAAAGTGAGAGAGCACCGGTGAGGCTGTCACATGCTGGACAAGAGAGGGGACAGTACAAGGTAGACATGGCTGCATCTGTTCCAATAGCAGGGGAAGGGCATTTGGAGGCTGGGAGGGAGCAGACAGCCTCCAAATCACTTCCCACAGGTCCTCCAGCATGCTACCCCAGGGCAGTGGCTGCACCCTGTGCCACGGGGCCACACTGCTGTCCCCAGGCCCCGCACCTGTGCTGTGTTTGCTTACAGGGCGGAAGCTCCTGGCCGCCTTTTCCAGCCCTGTGAGACGCGTTGCCGCCCATCCCGGGACGTTTCTCCGCAGGTGCCACGTGGCTGCACCCGCCTTCACCAGAGCAGGGAAAGGGTTAAACTGATGGCTTGAGGCCAGCCATGCCCATCCTCTGGGTGCCTCTGGCTCCCCCGTCACACTGCCAAACCTGGCTGCCTCCAGTCCCCCGGCGTGCCAGCCAGCGCTGGTTCAGCACTTACGCATGCTGCTGTTATTAGAAATTAGTTAATGGAGGTTCGTCTGCAGCCAAAGGAGAGCGGCAGTAACAGGAGCCGCGGGATTGCCGGGAGCGGGAGGGCAGAGCTGCCACTGAATATTTAACATCCCTCGATGTCCAGGCGAGAGAGAGGGGGTGCCTCTTCTCCCGATGGCGACGCTCGCTGCTGGCTGGCAAAGCCGTTTTCATCCCAGGCTGCCCGAGGCTCCGCAAGGATTTATGAAAGATATGCATAACACAAATAAAACCTTCCAGCAGCGCGCGGAGCCGTTCTGCCAATGCACAGCAGCTGGGCAGGGTTTGCAGCTCAGCACGGGAGGCGGGTGGACTCCCAAGCGCGGACCCCCAAAATTTTCCTCTGAAGTAAAAGCTGGGCAGGACAGAGGAGCAGGAGGCAGTTTAGGGGTGGCAGACCTTGTAAAGGCACAGGGAATCTTTGGGGACACAACTGGTGACTCCCTAGAGCTCATTGCTCTCCCTAAAGCATGTGGGATGCACTTGGGAGAAATTTCCTCTTTGGGGAACTGGGGATTTGTGTCTTCATGAAAATAGACGTCTTTCAGCTCAAGTGGGGAGGTTTGATGGAGACTGGAGGAGGGGGCTGGCCTGTCCCAGTTACTCTGGGTCTTGTTGGGATGATTCCACAGGGATTGCTTACTCCCGGTGTGCTGAGGTGCTGGGGCGAGTACTGTGCAGCGGCGGGCACCGTGAGCAGGGCAGCCAGCTGGGCTGGCTTAACGTGGGAGCAGCCTGAGCCCCCAGCCCAGGGAGAGACTCTGACTGAAGGAGCGCTGCTGGGTGACCTGTCCCTGTCCAAGGGTGGGGAAACGCTGTGCCCGCACTCAGCACACATGGATTTAGCCCTTCAAGTAGATTAGAGCGACTGCCCCAGCCCGGCTTCTTTGGAACAGCCCCTGGCCTCCTGCGGGAGCCTCAGCTGCCGTAGGCAGGGATGCTCGGTGGGGTGTCGATACCTGGCCGGGTAGGGGTGCCCCACACAGTGATCATGCTTGAGGGGCACGGATACCTGGCGCCACGTGCGCTGCGTTGGGGATGCTTGGTGACTGCCCTAATCCCGATGGAGCAGCGCTGCCGGGACACTGATGCCCGGGGGGATGATGCCTGCCGGGGGGGATGATTCGCTCGCGGGAGGTGATGCCCAGGGTGACACTGATGCCCGGCGGGGCGGCGATGCCCCGTGGGCGGCCGTGCCCGAGGAGCGGTGGTCCCGCCGGAGCGGCGCGGGGCGGGGCGGGGCGGGACAGGGGTCGGTCGATGCAGGGCGGTCGCTCCACCCGCTCCCCAGCGCTCCTCCCGTGCCCCGGCGGAGAGCAGATTGGGAGCCTTCGCACTGGGGGCGGGATCGGCTCCGGTTTAATCTCGGGCTCCGCCGGATTACGGTCGCAGGATAGTCTCTAATCCGCGGCACCGGCCACCGGGGGCTGCTTGCCCCAGCCCGCAGCAGAGGCACCGCGGAGAGGGGGCAGGTAGGTCTGTCTGTCCGGTCTCCCCTGCCGCTCGCACTCCCAGGCTCGCTCCTCCGTGAAGCTCCGTGGTTGGAGGCTGCCGGGCGCTTGGACCCCTCACCTCCCCTAATTCTCCTCCGCACCCCATCCAGTCCTTTCCGACCCATCGCTCGCCGGCCCCGCTTTCCTCTCACAGCCCGGCTCTCTCTCCTCCTCCGTTTCCTCCTCCTCCTCCTCCTCCCGACGCCGGGCAGCACCGGGAAGGCTCCGGGGCCCGGCAGCTCTGGCAGGTGCTAGCGCCCCGGGGCTGTTTGCTTTGCTGTACTCCTGCCACTTGCCAGCGGCTGGCACCTTCCCACGGGTGGGTGACAGATCCCGCGGGGCAGGGGGAGGCAGAGCCCTGGCGCACCGCTGGGAACCCCAACTCCCGACCCTGCCCCTGCCCGGAGCGCGGTGCTGGGGGCTCCGGCGTGCATCGTTCCGCTGATACTCACAGTGACACCCACCCCCAAACTCCCTTTACTTTCCCTTTTTTCTGCTTTAATTTTTAATCGCCCGTGGGAATGACATATGTTTCTGAAGGCTGGAAGCGGCTGTGGGCAGGATCGGGTGTCAGGGTGCCGGGGTGCCGGGGCGGGGGGCACGGGCAGGGAGAGCGATGCCGGCCGTCACGGGCACTGGGGCTGGCAGGGACCTGCGAGCGGCGATTCCATAGGCTGCGGTATTAATAGAGCCTGGCTGCCCCGGACAGCAGCGTGGAAAGCCGGGCAGCACATTGCGTTCCTGTCGGCCACGCGTGTCCTGTGCCAGCCGGCGCGGTGGCCTCCCTGCCGTGTCAGCTGTGAAAGTCCCACTGGAGAGAAATCTTCCCCAAGGGAAACTGAATCACAGCAGGTGGCTGCTGGACTTGGGGTCCCCAAGCCGTGCGGTGGCACGGGTGAGACCGGGCACCTGGCAAGTCCCCAACAGGTGGGATGGCAGGGAAGCAGAACCCTGACTGGCTGCAGAGGGCATGGCTGTGCTGAGCCGACGCGGAGGAGATGGGGAATTTTCCACTGGTGTTTGGACCAGGCCCAAGATGAGGTGTTAGACCTGCCTGGTCCCTGTCCCCGTGGCTTCCAGGGGGTATCACAGAGAAAGGGTCTGTGCCTCGCAGCACTGCCCTGTCTCCCAGAACAGAGTGCTGGCGTGCCTTGGCTCTGGTGGCCAGGGATGCTAAGGAGCAGTGGGACGCTCCATTCCACTCGGGGGTGGCACGGGGGTGCTGGCACTGCGGGGACCCTGGCTGAGGCGCAAAGGGCCCCGCAGCACCCGGCCGTGCTGCAGCTGTAATCACACGCCGGGGCCGCGGCCACGGCAAACAAACAAGCACCGGCAGAGCCTATTTTCCTTGGCGCGTGGGGATGGGGGAAGGAGCGGAATCCCACGGGCTCCTTTGGAAGTGCAACCCTTGAGAAAACAGAGGCGGGTCGGGGACAGAACGGACCCCCGTGCCCCTGGCTCTCCTCGCCGCGTGGGTCTCGGCCGCCGCGTGCCTCCCCGGCTGCTGACGCAGGTCTGGGACTGGCTGGGTCCCCCATGCCAGCGGGGCACAGCCAGCCCGCTCCTGCTGGCCCCATGGAGCAAATATCAGGCTGGTCCAATGGTGAGAGTGCCATGGCCAGGCACAGTGGTGGTGCCACGGGGCTCGGGCAAATCATGGCTCCTGATTGCTACAGGAGGCCGTGCTGGGGGTGCCAGAGGCACATGAGGCTGTGGCTGAGGCCGGTCGCTCCTGATGTCCCCAGCACTGCCAGCAGCAAATGGCACCTTGGAGTTTTTGCTATTGACCCCTCTGTGTCATCCCACTAAGGCCAGTTGTGTTTTGGGGAGCGTGAACTCCTGGAAAGCATCTTGCTTCCAAGGCAAAATAAAGCTATGGAGGTATGGTAGTAAACCTGATGTGTCCTTTTCCAGGCACTGTCTGTCCATCAGTCTCTTCAGTGCTACTACCTGTGTCGCCACCTTCCCTGGCCCTGTGCTCCCAGACAGCCGTGTTTGGAGTTTAAAGCAAAACCCATCATACAGCCTAGCACTGCCTGAGATGCTTTGGGCTCAAGCTGGTGTCTCACCCAGCCTCCCCAAGAACCACACTGAGTGCCATCGGCCTCGTGCTGTGCCCGCCCTGTCCCCATCCCCATGCTGCCAGCTGTAATTGCCACCTGACCTTGTACTACGTGGACTCAAACTGGCAGGTGACAGCAACAGCCTGGGCTGTCCCAGTGCTGGACACGACCCCCCTTGCCTGGCCTCAGCTTCCTCACTGCTTTTCCCAGCTTGCCTTGGTACTGGTGCTTGGATGTTGGAGGATGTGGCACGATGGTGATGGCTGATACCTGCAGCCATCCTGGGTTGTGTGCCTGGCAGGTGATGCCGTGGCTGAGCTGCACCATGGCTCTGGCACT
Source organism: Motacilla alba alba (assembly GCF_015832195.1). Lineage (NCBI taxonomy): Eukaryota > Metazoa > Chordata > Aves > Passeriformes > Motacillidae > Motacilla > Motacilla alba. The sequence continues at coordinate 14,356,016 of NC_052027.1, forward strand.
GGAAAACCCTCTCCATGGCCCCACCATGATGTTCGGCTCTACCACTCCCTTCCCTTAACTGCCTTCCCCCTCCCTGGTGTGTCCCAGACCCCATTTCCAGGCTCAGGTACAGCTGTTCCCCAGGACAGGGGTGTCACTTGTGCTCTTAGAGGTAAGACCCTGGATGGACACCGCTGTCCACACAGTGCAACAGAGATGGCCAGGAGAGCCCAGGCAGGTGTTGGTGCTGCCAGAGCCCTGCTAGCCAGGACAGCAGCTTTCAGAGCCACTTGTTCCTACTTGCTACTGCCAATCCTGCCCTGGCTGGAGCACTAGGGGAATGGCCTGACCCGAGGCTGAGCCATGGTGTGGTATTTGGGGCTGAAAGAGGTGAGGTGAGCCCAGTGCCTACTCTGCTCACCTTGTGCTGGGGGCATGAGTGGGGCTGGCTGGCATGACCAGCTGGTAGGCTGTCATCTCCAGAGGATCTCAGGTGGATGTATCTCAGGAAAATTTCCTGCTGATCTCTTTGGGGAAGGTCGACAGCAGGGCTACCCAGAGACGTTCTCCAGCCATGCACCAGGCAGGTTGCCTCCAGCTGTTCTTTCCCACAGCTCCTGGGGTTCCCATGCCCATGTGTGTGCTCCCCAGAGCCTTTGCCCCAAAGGTGAAGTGCCTGGCCATCCCCTGAATGGCTGGATTTGCCCCTTTGGGTGCCCCTTTCCTCTGGGAGAGGTGTCACCCTGACACTTCCTTTGCTTAGCTGGGGGGTGGGGGGTGTAACTCCACAGGTTAAAACCAGGTTTGTGCTGCTAATTTTAGGAAGACGGGCTGGAGGAAAGCTTTGCCTATGTGTGCTTCAGGGGAAGGGCAGACGTACTCCCAGGACAGGTGTGGAGGGGGGTTCTCTGGGGAAGGCAAGGACAGAGGGGTTTCTCTGCTGTGTGCCCTGCTGGGGTGAATTTCTCTGGGTAGGGGTTGCCCAGGGACCACCAGGTTTGGGCTGTTGCCCAGCTGTGCCTGTGTGCCCACACACCCCTGTGCCCACAGCAGTGCCAGGGGCTGACCAGGGACCCCGGGCTGGGGGTAACCCCAGGGCTGGGGCTGGTGGCATTGGGGGGAACACGGCTGGCATCCCTGCCCGCTCGCCCTGGCTGCCCATCTCTCTGGCAGGGCTCGGTCATCAGCACAGCCTCAGGGAATATGAGACCTGTGTGCCCAGCTCTGCTGAAACCCGAACGGCCACCTGGGCCGGCGGGCACGGGCGGGGGGGCTGCCGTCCCCCTGGCACTCACCGGCGGCAGCGGGAGGGATACCTGGCTGCCAGCACGCAGGCCGGCAGCTGCGGCAGGCTTGGCGCTAAAGCCGGATTACCACCCGGAATAGTCCCACGGCTCCAGCTGGGCCGGATTAACAAGGATTCATCCACAAGGGAGAGGAGATGGGGAGGGAGTCTCTGCCCTGTGGGGGTCCCCGGCCTGGGGGAGCACTCCCCTGCTGCCGGGGAGACCCTGTGCCTGCGCTCCGCGCAGGTGGGAGCCGTGGCTGCTCACAGATGGGTGCTGTGGCTGCGGGGACGCGGCCCCCCAGGCTGGCGCTGCGTGGCACAGGCGCGGCCGGCAGGCACTGGCCGCCTGTCCCCACGCGTGCTGCGCTCCCCCCGGCACGGCCTGCGCTGCTGGGACCGTGCCGGGCCGGGGCTTGACCGGGGGAACTGGCACACTGCAGGATCCAGGCTTGTGCAGGGATCACATCCTGCTGGCCACGTTGCCAGACGCAATGGACCTCCCACCCTCCGTATCTGCTGGCACTGCCGACAGAGCTCCCCTGCCCAGCCCCCCGCTCCCGCCCGTGCCTGCCTCCCGCTGGGATTTTCCACCTTTTAAGTGTGCGTGGAAGCGAGATGTGAGGCAGAGAGAGGGGTGTGGTCCCTTCCAGGACTGAAACCCTCACCGTGGTGTCCTGCTCCCCCAGGAAGGCTGGCCGGGGGCCGAGGTGAGCCCAGGACTGCCCGTCTGGCAGAGCAGGGCAGGGATTTGGGAGCCCTGCCGCCCCACACACGTGTCCCCATCGCAGCGAGGGCGGGCAGGCTCTGTGCTGGCCGGGACGCAGCGTGCGAGACCGAGCGCAGCCTCCCCCGGAGCGCAGACGTGGCCGCGGGCCGGTACGTGCCGTCCCACGCATCCGGCCCCGCGCTCCATCCCGGGGGCTGCGGGACAGCACCAGGGCCCAGCTCAGACTGCTTGGCCACACCGCAGTTTTGGTGGGGCGTCACCAAGCTCTGGGACGGCCGGAGCAGCCTGGGAGAGGTGGGAGGTCTGGCTGCAGCAGGGCTGTCGCTGTCCTTGTGTCCCAGAGCCCGGCAGGCAGCGGAGAGGCGCGTGCCGGGGAATGGATGCAGCTTGCCCGGCACCCCCAGGAACGCGGCCCTGGGTGCCACAGCGGGGGGTTCTGTGCCCATGCGTGTGACCAGATCCACACCATCAGGCTGGGCGAGCGGGCGCCAGGGCTGCTGGTCAGGAGTGGGATGATGCCAGGCAGCATGCAGGCTGCCCAACGTGGCAGTGAAGATGGCAGCATCCCACCTGTGTGGTGACACCCTGAGGGAAGAGATCCCTGAGGAGATGCTCTTTGCCCAGAGCAGAGGGTTCCCAACTAAGGTGGGCACACAGTGAGGTGGTGAACCCACCAACCCCACCTGGAGGGGAACCAAGCCACCCCTTCAGGGCCACCCGTCACTCTGTATTTGCTGTTCTGCCTTATCGCAAGGCAAACAGCAGCAGGCAGGGCTCACACTGCCCGATCGAATCGTCTCGTGCTCCCTCCTCTTTCATCTCCCCCCTTGCCCTGGCTACTGCCACCAGGAGAGCCTGGCCGAGGGGCAAAGGCCAGGGCCAGCTGGGGAAGTGGCAGTGAGTGGTGCTGGGCCTGTGCCAGGGCTGTGCCAAGGCTGTGCCAGGGCTGCTCGGTGGGAGGAAGCGTCTGGGTGGCAGCACGAAGCCCGGTGCATGCTGAATGAGTTCTGCCGTGCCGCTTGCTATTCCGAGAGACGCTTGGGGGAAGAAGCTGGTATTTCCTGAGCTGCCCAGAGAGGTGTAATTATAACCTGGGAGAAGAAAGGGGCTGCAGACGAGAGTGCCCAGCCATCCTGGCGCCCGCGGGGGAGCGGGCAGGGGAGTGGGCAGATCCTGCCTGCCACCAGCGGGATGCGGTGAAGCCCTGCCCGCAGGCAGCCCAGCGGCACTGGGGGGCTTAGGGAGGTGTTGGAATATCACAGATCTAGTGCCCCCCCTCAATCCCATACTGGGGGAGTGGTGGGTTCAGTGATGCCTGCCCGTGGTGGTGGGAAGGCGCAGAGTTAACGGTGGCTTTTGGACGTGCTGGCAGCCTTGTTCATGCCTGGATCCATCCCAAGCGGAGGCCTAGTGGAGGGGATAAATCATCACCCAGAACCCGCCCTGCACTTCCCTCTCGTCCCCCGCATGGCTGAACCCCCTCATTTTGGTCCCTGCTGGCCTGTGTCCTGCCTCAGCTTCCCCACCTGGCTGGGTGTTGCAGGTAGGGTGGCCCAAATATGTGCCCACCACCCTGGGCCAACCACAGGGGTTCGGCCCCCCCGGCAGTGCCAGCAGACACCGTGTGGCCTGGGATGACCCTGCCAGGTCTTTGTGGCCTGCATAGGCAGGGACAAGCAGGGCAGCAGCTCAGGAGACCGGAGGTGCTGGCACCCACACCCTGACGTGTCATCCTTCCCTTGCGTGCCAGCAGGACTGCCGGACCCAACTGTGCTGTGGGAAGGCTCCTCAGATTTCTGGGGACACCAATCCCCTGGGAGCATAAAGATGGGCACGTCCCCTGCTCACCCCACGGCGACCCCAGGCAGCGGGGTGGTGGGGCAGCAGCATCCTCCTGGAACTGGGGACCACACTGCATCCCAGCCAGGCCTAACCTCCGGCTGGGTGGCACCGGCCCTTGGCTGGACATAGCTCCAGTGTGGAGCCCCCTGGCCAGCCGGACAAGACCCCAGCCCCCCGGGGCAGTGGGGGGTGGCGGGACCCTGCCCCGGCTGCCAGCCTGCCCCAGAAAGCCACCCTGTGCCGTTTCCCAGCGGGGCGGGGAGGGCCGGGCTCGCACAGAGGCGGCTTTGTGCGGCGTGCCAAGGCGTCCCGCGCTCGGCAGCCCGGCCGCCTTCCCCTGCCAAGGAGCTGTCTCCCGGCCCCGCGCTCTTTCCTGCTCCGTTTGTCCAGCCCTGACGTGCCCCCGAGCCCCCCGCCTTGGCACCCCGGCAGCGGCGGGACGCGGGTGAGCCCTTCGCGCCGGGCAGCACCACGGGCTTTACATAACGGCGGCCGGGGGGTCCCTGAGCTCCCTACCCCGTCCTCAGCCGCCCTCCCAAACACCCCCACTCGCCTGCTGGCACCCGTCTCCAGGAGGGGAAACTGAGTCACGGAGCCGAGAGCTGCGGGCAGGGGAGCGGAGGTGGGCAGGCGGTGTGCATGGGGACTCTGGGGCTGGGCAGTGCTGTACTGTGCTGTGAGCAAGGGAACGGGGTGGGCTGTGGGATGTCTGGCTGGGCGAGAGGGCAACCCCACGTTGGGACTCTGGTGGGGTACTGGAGCTGGGGCTGAGCTCCATGGGACATTGTGTGCTGAGCGGGCAGAAGGGAGAAGCACACCACCTGGCTCGGTGACCCTCTCATCCCCGGGCGCCTGTCCCTGCCGTGCCACCAGCGCTGGTGCTGAGCCCAGCTCCAGTGTCCCTGGTGGAGGCAGGACTTGTGAGACTCCAGGCCAGCCCCTGCGGTGCTCCTGCCCAGAGCTGGACCTCTGTTGCCTCCCTCTTGCAGAGCCTGAGTAGAGCCCACAGCAAGCCCAGCTGTCTCCCAGCCATGGATACCACGGACGTGCCCCTGCAGGCCGAGATGGTGGAGCTGGTGCCCAATGGGAAGCACACGGCCGCACTCACCGCCTCCACTGTCCCCTCACTGGCAGGTGACAGGTAGGGGCCTCAGGACAAGCGGCGGTGCCAGGGACTTGGGGGTCCCCCGAGCTGCTCCCTGCCCTTGAGACACCAACCAGTGCTGATGGTCCCTGTCTCTGCTTTGGCTTCACTCCTCTCCCTCCATGGACAGATTTGAAGAGAACCAGACTGGCGTGGCAGAGATGGAGGAGTTCCTGCCCCACGGTGCCGAGAAGAAGCAGACACACTTCACTGATGTGAGTAGCAGCATGGGCACAGTGGTGGGGCTGGGATGGAGCAAGCTCCCAGTGTGACTGGTGCATCCCCTCCCCGTTGTGTCCTGTGGACAGTTTGAAGGGAAGACGTCTTTCGGGATGTCCGTCTTCAACCTGAGCAATGCCATCATGGGCAGCGGCATCCTGGGGCTGGCCTATGCCATGGCCAACACCGGCATCATCCTCTTCCTGTGAGTGCCATGGGGGGTATGGGGGGGATGTCCAGGTGTGGGGGGTTCCTCCAAGGGGATCGGTGGGTGCGGGCAAGAAAGAAGTCTCTGGCTTGGGGTGATGCAGAGACCAGTGTCCTGCTGGCTGAGCAATGCCCATTGCTGGCAGAAGTCTGCCTGCTCTGCTGAGTGCTGTGCCCCACTTGGGGGGAGGAGAGGAGGAGGGTGAAGGTTTGCCTTCCTACACAAAGTCAGATTTTCAAAAGTAGCTTGAAGGACATGAGTGATGGCTCCTTTTGGGTGTGGAGACATGGACTGAATCTGCCCCACGAACACCCAGCTGCTGCTGAGGCAAGGGGGTGGTATCCTGCCAGGACAGATGCCCACAGGCAGAGCACATCTGCGTGGGGTTTGCCCCACAGCCATGTCTGAGCCCGGTGCTGTGACCCACTGGTAACTGTGCTGTTCTCCTGCAGCTTCCTCCTCACAGCAGTGGCCCTGCTCTCCAGCTATTCCATCCACCTGCTGCTCAAGTCCTCGGGCATTGTGGGTGAGTGCCAAGTCCTCAGCAGGGCCGTGCTGGGGTCCCATCCTGACTCTCACCCACCACTGCTCCCTGTCCCACAGGCATTCGTGCCTACGAGCAGCTGGGCTACCGAGCCTTCGGCACGCCGGGGAAGCTGGCCGCAGCCATCGCCATCACGCTGCAGAACATCGGGGGTGAGCATGGCACTGGGGGGACCCGCCGGGGCTGGGGACAGGGGATGGGATCGGAGAACACCAGTGCAGCAAGACCTCATTCTGCCCTGCAGCCATGTCCAGCTACCTGTACATTGTCAAATCTGAAGTGCCTCTGGTCATCCAGACCTTCCTGAACCTGGAGGAGAAGACCACGTGAGTGCCTCCTGCCCACACTGCCTGCGTGCCTTCCCCGGGCAGGCACCGGGGCTCTGGCTCCAGCTGTGCAGCCCGTGGCAGGGATTTACTATCATTAAGCCACTACTATTTTTGATAACTGTCAGTGCTGAATAAGCCCCTGGGTAAGATTAAACCGAGCTGAACTTCCAATCCCTGCTCCTCACATCCCCTTGGGATCAGGCTTTCCTCCTTGAGCAGAACCTGGGGCTGCAGGGTGGGGACTGGTTGGGTATAGGTCCCCCCACCCCATGCCCACATCCCCACTAGCAACTCTAGCCGTTGTGGGTGCACCACCATGGGGGTAGGCAGAACCCTAGCTCAAGGGCCCCCAGGGATGCTGGCCTCAGGGGTCCCCAAGGATGCTGTTTCAGGGGTCCCCGGGATATTAGCAGAACATCCTGGAATGCCACCCTCAGGGGACACCAGTGCTCCTGGGATTTGCCAGCTTAAGGGTCCCTAGGAATGGCAGACAGCCCCCACAGTAGCTGCCTCTGCCCGCTGTGCCCCAGCAGACTGGGGTGGTGAGCAGGCCCTCTGCTTCCAGGGACTGGTACATGAATGGGAACTACCTGGTGATCCTGGTTTCTGTCACCATTATCCTGCCCCTGGCCCTCATGAAGCAGCTGGGTAAGTCAGGGCGATGCCACCCATGGCACTGGGGTCTGGCACCCTGGGTGTCCCACGGGGCCATGGTGCCAGCCTGGATGGGCTGGGCTAGGAGGGGACACTTAGCCAGTGCAAGGGTCCCGCCCGCACCCACCAGCCACTCTCCTCCCTCCCCAGGCTACCTTGGCTACGCCAGCGGCTTCTCCCTCAGCTGTATGGTCTTCTTCCTCATCTCGGTGAGCACCCGCTGGCTCGTGCCGGTGCCTTGGGGTGCCAAGCATCCCTCCTGCCGGGGTGTGAGGCTGGGCTGGTTGCTGTGGGGACAGCAGAGGCAGCAGGGACAGCGGATGCTCGGGGCTGCAGAGACGCTGTGGCAGGGCTGTCAAGCTGCTGGGTTATTTTCGGCTGAAGGAACCGAATGTTGTGGAAAGGGAGAGGGGGAAGGTGCTGGAGGGACATCTGCACATGTGGCCCCGCCACGTGCTGCTGCCTCGCTCTGTCCCGCTGCCCACTCCCACAGGGACAGGTTGGGGGAGCGGCATTGCCACAGGGCAGCACTAGCAAAGGGTGTCCCTAGGAGGGGTCCCGGCAGGGTCACTCTCCTGCTGGGCATGTGGGCAACGTGTGCTGGGAGTTGGGGGCACCAAGAACTGACTGGCCCCATGTCCCCCCCCACCCCAGGTGATCTACAAGAAGTTCCAGATCCCCTGCCCACTTCCGGAGCAGGAGGGGAACATCACGGGCATCCTCAACGTCACCACTGTCAGCACTAGTGACTACCAGAATGGCTACACAGTCCTCCAGGCCCCCGAGCAGGACACTTGCACACCCAGCTTTTTCACCCTGAACTCACAGGTAAGGACCTGGGATGCACCCCTAAGGCTCTGGGTGAGCCCCCACCCCCTGCACCCCATGAAGATGGGTGGTCCTGGCGCTGGCAGCACCTGCCACCGGGCCCCCAGCAGTCAGTTGTCCTCCTCTCGCACAGACAGCGTACACCATCCCCATCATGGCCTTCGCCTTTGTCTGCCACCCCGAGGTCCTGCCCATCTACACCGAGCTGAAGGAGTGAGTCCTGGGTGGGGGCACCCACGGGGAGGGGTGGGCTTCATCCGGCGCCCACCCAAAGGCAGTGCCATCCATGTGTGGGACCTGCGCCGGGGCGTCGTGGGGAGGTGGGTGATATGACCCTGGCTGGGTGAGTGGGTGGGTGGGTGGATGGTGGCTGGTAGGACCTGGGATGGGTGTTATCAGTCTCAGGAGGTGGGTGATACAACCTGGGGTAGGTGGGCGGGTGGGTGGTAGGCAATATCACCCCTGGGAGACTGGTGATACAACCCTGGGTGGGTGCTATCACCCCTGGGAGGTGTGTGATATGACTCAGAATGGGTGCAGGGATGCTATGACCCCTGGGAGGTGGGTGCCATGATCCAGGGGTGGTGGTGGGGCCGCTGGGATGGGGGTGCTGTGACCCAGAGAGGGTGGGTGGCTGGTTGGTGCCACCCTGCCCAGGAAGGGGAACGCAGTCCCTCTCCACACATCCCCCACACACCCACCCCAGAGTGTTTTGGCATCACCCCTCCTCACTGGGGGGGTGCTTGGTGTCAGCGGGTGGCGTGGGGCTGTGCTGAGCCCACCATGTCCTGCAGCCCCTCCAAGAAGAAGATGCAGTGCATCTCCAACATCTCCATCATGGTCATGTACCTCATGTACTTCTTGGCTGCCCTCTTTGGCTACCTCACGTTTTACGGTGAGCCCTCGGGGAGGGGACTGGGGCTGGCACACCTGTGCCAGGGGGTGATGGTGCTGGGGCTCACCCAGGGGCTCCTTGATGGTGTTCACAGACCGTGTGGAGTCAGAGCTGCTGCACACGTACAACAAGGTGGACCCCTTTGATGTGCTCATCCTGTGTGTGCGTGTGGCTGTGCTGACGGCTGTCACCCTCACCGTCCCCATCGTCCTCTTCCCGGTGAGTGGCCCCACAGAAATGTAAAGTGGCTTCAGCACCAGGCTTTGCAAAGGGAAACTGAGGCAGTGATGAAGACAGGGATTGGGGAACAGGACATTCTGGGTGCCAGGAGCAGGGCTGGGGCAGAGGCAGGGGTGATGGGGCAGAGGCAGGGCCACAGGGACGAGGCTGTGAAGGGGTGGCAGGAACCAGTGGGGCACCAGAGTCAGAGCTTGGGAGGGGAAAGGGGTTATGGCGACCTGCAGGGCCATAGGGATAGGGCTAGAGTAGGAGTGATGGGGACCAGCAGGACTGCAGGGACAGGCTATGGGTCCTGGCTCCAAGGTTAGATTGTGATAGCCTGTCCCTGTCCCCAGGTGCGTCGGGCCATCCAGCAGATGCTGTTCCAAGGGAAAGACTTCAGCTGGATCCGCCACATCGCCATCGCTGTGATCCTGCTGACCTTCATCAACCTCCTTGTCATCTTTGCCCCCTCCATTCTCGGCATCTTCGGCTTGATTGGTGGGTGGCAGCGCCCTGCTTCTGTCCCTCCTTGGTCAATGGGTATTGCAGCAGCATGCCAGCCCCTGTCCTGATTGATGCTCCACTGTGACTGACCCTCCCGTGCCTCAGTTTCCCCTTGTCACCATGCCAGGACCAGGTGGTTGCGTGGATCGCCTGTCCCATCGCAGTCCCGGCAGGCCGGTTCCCAGAGCGCAGTGCCGGCATTGCTCTTGCCCTGCGTGTTTCCCTTGATCCCCCCAGGCAGGCTCCCCCCGCTCAGCACTCAGCTCGGTGCCAGGGCCCGGGCTGCGGGAGGGGTGTGGGGACAGTGCCAGCACACTGCGTCCCTGGGCTCCTGGAAGGCTTTGCCAGCACTGGGGGGGCAAGGAGGGGGTGGGGGTGGACAGGACCTGTCCTGGCAGTGGGGCTGGCAGGGCTGAGCTGCAGGGTGGAAGGCCCCTGCCCACTCTGTCCCTGTCTTCTCCAGGTGCCACCTCTGCTCCCTGCCTCATCTTCATCTTCCCTGCCATCTTCTACATCCGCATCATGCCCAAGGACAAGGAGCCACTGCGCTCCACTCCCAAAATATTGGTAAGCATGGGCAGGGGTACAAGGATGGGGACAGGCATGGGGTTCTGAGCCTGGCTGGGAACCCTGTTGCCCTGGCCGTACCTGAGTCCCTTCCTTGTCCCCGCAGGCTGCCTGCTTTGCCCTCCTCGGGGTGGTCTTCATGATCATGAGCTTGAGCTTCATCATCATCGACTGGGCCACGGGTGGGGGGAAGAGCGGCGGCAGCCACTAGCCACTACTGGGTGCCCAAGCCAACCTCCCCCCCGCCCGCCCGGTGCCCCAGGGAGAGCCGACCCTGGGCTCAGCCCCCATGCTGCAGCCCCACCAGGATTCCCTGGGGACTTCCGCTGTTGCTGCCCATCACCTGTGGTGATGGTAAGAGGGCATGAGCCATGGCAGGCATGGAGACTCCTCGACCTGTGTCTGGGATGGGGCAGTGAGCCCGGGGCAGGTCCTGTGCCCCCAGCCACTCCAGCGGGCACCCTCCCTGCTCTGCGCCTCAGTTTCCCCATCTGTAAAATGGGGAGAATAATACTGCCCTACCTCACCCGGAGCTGGCTGTCAGGTGGAGCTCTTCTGCACCCCAAGAGCCACCAGCAGCAGGCACTGCCAGGGGCGCAGGGCACTGCCTGCCGTGGGGACCGAGGACCGGGCGCTTCCCTGGCCTCCCCCAGATAGCATCAAGAGCCTGATGAACAGTGTCCGTGGGGGCTGCAATCCAGCGGGGCGGTCGGACCTGTGACAGCACCTGTGCTCAAGCCACCCGTCCTCTCCCCTGCCATCCCCCCATCCCCAAAGAGATGCCACCCGCTGCCCTGGCATCGCGGGGGCACCCCGGTCCCTGTGGACAAGGGTGGCCCTCACGCTGTGGCTGGTGGAACTCAGCCTGCTGCTCCTGAGCCTGCCGGGGGAACTGTTGGCTCCTGGTGCCTGCAGATGGGACCCTGCTGACACCTAGGCCACGTACGGGGGGACCAGCTGCATTGCTCCAGGGAGGTGGCATGCGCGCCAGGGGCTTTGTGTCCGCTGGCATCCTGCCCGTGCTGCGGCTCGGCTGCTGGGGCCTGGTGCACCCAAGGGGCATGAGGGGGATTTTGGGGGGGCTGGGGGCAGCACTCACTGGGGGCAAGCTCAGGGCTCTGGAGGCACCCTTGTCTGCATGCCCAGATGCCAGGGTGATGGGCACCCCAGCAACCCAAGCTGTCCCTGCTCGCCTTGCACCCTGGGCCAGCACTCAGATCCCTACAGCCCTCACCCATCCACCCACCCACCCATCTATCCATCCATGCCGCTGGGATGCCCAAACCACGCCAAAACCCGGAGAGCGGCTCTCCCACCCCCCGCCTCCCCTCCCTGTACGGAGGGCAGCCCGGCAGGGTGGGCAGCACAGGGCTGGGGGGGGTCTGTCCTGCGGCAAAGTACATAAGAGACGTATTTTTTTATCAGGTGGTGGAGGCTGGGATGCTTTTTATAAATACTGTACATAAGAGTAGATCTTTTTTAACGTGTTGTGTTGCTCTGGGTAGCTCTGTGTAATGTACATATCGTACGGGGGGGCACCGCCGCAGACTCTCGCCGTCACTCCGGCTCTGCCGCTGGCAGCGTGGCCCCGCTGTTCCTGTCACCAGCCTGGCTGCCCCAGGGCCACCCCTGACACCTGTAAATTATTGCTGGGGGTGATGCTGGAGGTGTCAGGAGGCCAGAGGTGAGAATAAAGATGTGAATGTGCCCAGGTCTCGGGCATCACTGGGGCGGGTGAGGTGTTGGCACGCAGGCTGGCACCTCACGCACGGCATCCTGAGGTGGCATGGACAGGCGGACACGAGCCACATGGGTGCGCGGACGTGCGTGAGGACAGCAGGGATACATGGACACGCATGTGCAGGGTCAGTGCACGTGGATGAACAGCAGGACAGACAGCATGGACATACAGCAGAACAGCACACACAGGGACCCCCATGGGAGCAGGGCCCCTGTGGGAGTTGGACCCTGAGGGAGTGGGATCCCTGGGGAGCAGGACACCTGTGAGAGCAGGATCCCCAGGACAATGGGACACATGTGGGAGCACACCCCTGAGGAGTGGGACTCCTGAGGAGTGGGATACGTGGGAACAGGAGCCCCAGCAAGTGCCACGCCATTAGTATCCCTGGAGAGTGGGGCTGCTGGAAGCAGGGCTCCAGGGAAGTGGCGCTGGGGCATCTCGTGTCCGGTGCCAGGGCAGTGGGTGCCCCCAGTGCCCTCAGGGCCAGCCCCCAGCCCTCGCCCATGGCACAGTGCGGAGTGGGGGTGAGCCCCCCCGGCCCTGGCCCCTCGCTCCCCTCAGCCGGCCCCAGGTCTGGGCTCAGTGCCAGCTCGTTAGCAAAGCCTTATTAGCACGGCAGCCTGCTCCCACGGGAACAGCCCTGCTCCCCCACACCAGGCCCACGGGCACAGGCCTGCAGAGCCCACGGGGGATGCTGAATCCCTTCCCCTGGCATTCTGAGTTGAAAGCATCCCTGGCTGCCCTCATCCTGCTCAGTTGGTGCCAGCGGGGGTGTGTGGAGGGGCTGCAGGGCCTGGGCAGGCATGAGGCGCTGCTGTGGGGCTAGCATGGAGTGAGGGTGGCTACCTGGGCACGGGCCAGCCCCCTGGGTCAGTGGGCACACCTGGCCCCCTCCTCAGGAAGTGTGGGGGGTTCCAGCTCCTAAGGGAACAGCCCTGGGAGATGGGGGATAGGGCAAGTGCCTGAGGGAGCCCCTGTTGTGGGAGAAACCTGGGGATGCCCCATCCTGCCCAGTCCCATCCTGACCCGTTCCCCGTCACAGGCACCCCCAGCCCCGGCACCTGCCAAGGAGCTCCCTCCTCTTGATGCCGGGGACACGGAGGAGTGAGAGATGCCCAAGCTCTGAGCCTCCACCCTGTGACATCATGTCTCTACAAAAGGCAGCCCTGAAACACAGCATCACCCAAACCACTGTTTCCCAGGGCTGCACCCACTGCTCTGCACCCAAAGGACCCCAAAACGCAACACCCAGACTCCATCTCCCTCCCCACGTGTGTCCCGAGTCGCCCCGTGTCCCGCGCACCCGGCTGTCCCGGGACGCCCCGTGTCCCACGCACCCGGCTGTCCCGGGACGCCCCGTGTCCCGGTCCTTCCCGTCCCTCACGGCCGTGTCCCCGCCCCCCGCCGTTACCCGCCGCTGCCGCCTGAGGGCCCGCGCGCCGACAGCGAGCGGCCTCGCCCCGCAAGCCCCGCCCACCAGCCCCGCCCGCACCACGCCCATTGGCTACGCCCCGTCGGCCCCGCCCGGCCCGGCCCCGCCCCGCGCGCCCGGGGGCGGGGCCTGTCGGGGCGGGCCGGGCCGGGCCGGCAGAGCCGCGGGCGCGCAGCAGCCGCCGCCGCCGCCATGGGCTGCACCGTGAGCGCCGAGGACAAGGCGGCCGCCGAGCGCTCTCGCATGATCGACAAGAACCTGCGGGAGGATGGCGAGAAGGCGGCGCGGGAGGTGAAACTGCTGCTGCTGGGTAAGACCCCCGGGCCCCACCCCCGGGCCCCCCATCTTGGCTTCTTCGCCCGGCTCGGCCCGGCCCTGCCGGAACCGGGCGGCCTCGCCGCCTCCGCCCCCCGCTGCCCCGGGGCGATCCTGGGTACCAGCGCCGGGAGTGCCCCGCCCCGCCCCGGGGATCCCCCGTCAGTGGGATGCTGGCCTCAGCCCAGGCTTCGGGTTCTCCCCGCAGTGAGCTGTCGGCTCCATCTCGGGCCCGGGGATGTCCCCGCGATCGGGGGCCTGCCCCGCCCCAGGCTTCCGGGCTCCCCCCCACCAATGGAGCAGCAGGCCTTAGGATTTCCCCCAGGAGTCGGGTATTGATCCCATCCCAGGTCCCAGGGATCCCCGCCCAGGAGTGGGGTGTTGATCCTGTCCCAGGCATCCCCCCCAGGAGTGAGATGTTGATCCAATCTGAGATCCTAGGGATTCCCTCCAGGATGGGGTTATTGATCTTATCCCAGTTCCCACGGATTCCCAACCTCCCCAGGAATGGGATGTTGGCCCCATCCCAGCTCCCAGGGTTTCCCCACAGGAATGGAGCCCTGTACCCATAGCAGACCCTGGGGCTCCTCCACAGTGGGGTTCTTTCCCCACCCCTCTATGAGCAGGATGCTAGCCCCGTTCCAGGCTTTGGGGATCCCCGTGGCAGTGGGGTGCTGGCCCTACAGCAAGCCTTGGTACCCCTCAGAGAGGCTGCCACCCCACCCTGGGCTGTGGGGATTCCCCTAGAAGTAGCTGCCACCCCACTATGGTACTGTCCTCCCAGCCGCTCAGTGTCCAGTCTGGACATATTCCTTTGGGACAAAGGAGGGGGCATCCCCACTCACCTGTTGGATGTCCCCCCCAGCAAGGGTCCTGCAAGCTCACGCACCCTGTCCCACCTGCCCAGGATCTCTGGACTCCTCCATGTGTTCCTCTTACCCTGGTCTCTGGCTGTGGTGGAGGTAACAGGGCTGACAGGCACCCATTGCCCCGTGCCTTCCCCACTGGAGCCCTGGGACAGGCCCGAGCCTCTCCGTGGGGGTTTGGGGGGCTTGGGCCATTGCCTGCCGTGGGCAGGGCCCCCTACAGCCCCTGGGCTCTCTGCCTCACGGACACTCGATTTTGGTGCTGATAACGGGCTGCTTGCGCTCTTCAAAGCGCCCTGGTGATGCTCCCATGGGCGTTCACAGCCCTGCCCTGTGCCTGCGGGCAAGGCAGCACTTCGTTATTTTAATTAATTATTTCTCTTAATGACTCCCAGTTGGGCTTTTTATTCCCTTTGCGAAATTCCCAGGGAGGGCCTCCCTCCAGGTGCGAGCTGGGAGCTGCGAGGCTCCCATGGCACCGTGAGGCAGCGGGACAGAGGGAACCCTGACAGAAAATGTCTTTGGACTCGTCTGCTGTCTGCAGAGGAAGCTGCCAGCAGCAGGAAGTCACGCTGAAATCCGGCAGGCCTTTATTTGCTCATCCCCTGCCTGCCTTGAGAAATACGTAATTAACGCCTTAAAACGCTCCTTTATCAGAGCGCATCTCTTTTTTGTTTTATGTTGTTTCGATTCTTTTTGCCTTGGCACGAGTAGTGCTGGCAACAAAACCCATCCTGGGGATACTGGGAGGGGGTCTGTGCTGTCTGGGGCGCTCAGTGGCTGGGCACACTCGCTGCCCCGTTTCTTTTCTGTGGAAGGGTGAGCGAGGGGAGTGGAACCCCGTGGGATATGTGGGATAGTGGAGGAGCATGCGGTGGCTCTTTGCCGTGAGCTGCTCCCGTGCTGGCTTTGCTGCCAGGTCTGCTCCTCAGCCCGGTGCCTGGTGGAAGTAATGGAGAGGTTGCTGGCCAAGGTTTGGCACCTCCAGCCTCGGGAGGCTCCTGGGGCTGTCCAGGCAGTATCACCCTGGTGCTGTGAGCTCTGGGTGCCCGGGTGGGGAGGGCCCAGCCTGTTGGTGCTGAGCATCACCGAGGAGCAGCTGGGGGCTCGCTGGGTGACGAGGATTATGCTGCAGGCTGACTGGCTGACGTCCCTTTCCTGGGTCTTGCTCTGTCCTCAAGTGGAGGCAGGAGGAGGAAGAGGACATCCCTTCTGCTGGGGCCGGTGTTTACGAGCGGCATGTCTGATCTCAGCTGCTTTCTGAAGCCAAAAATAGAGCAAAATGGCTCTTTTTGTGCATTTAAAAAAATGGCTTTTTCTTCCCCTTGCAGCTGTCCAGGTGTCAATAGCACTAGAACCTCGGGTCAGCACTGCCCATTTCCGAGCTGAGCCTTGGCCGGAAAATCCTCCCAAGCCGGAGGGAGCTGCTGGGCAGGTGTGGCCAGCGCTGCCCCCCTGGGGGCTGCTGCTTGTGACGTGTCCCCTCTGTGAGGTGGGACCACAGTGCTGGGGGGATAGTCCTACCTCCCTGCTGTTCACCCTTCGTATGGCTTATTTTTTTTTCCCGTGGTCAGGGGAAGCTTTGAGGAGACCTGAGGCCTCACATGCTTTTTGGTGAGCACCACAGCTCCTCATCACTCTCAACAAGGCAGAGCTCCAGGGTTCTCCATGAGGGCTGCAGCCCTCCTGCCTCCTCCAGAAAAAGGGAGGGAAAAACTAAAGAGAAAAACAGCTTCACCCTTTGTGCTGCATCAACCAACGGCACGAAGAGGAAATGTCTCTTCCAAGCGTGGCATATTTTTTGTTGTCAAGTCGCGGTGTCCCACAGCCGAGCTTTGGAGCTGGGGCACCACAGGCAGGCGGAGCAGGGTGTGAGTGGAAGGCAGCAGTCCCGGTGTGTGGCGATGGCATCAGCAGTGTAGGAGCAGAGAAGGCTTGAGGCTGACTGCTGCAGGTGCCTCAGATCTGTGCTGTGGCCAGGAGCTGCCTCCTGCCTTTCCTCTGCCGTGGTGGGTGAGCTGGAGAGGAATGGACACACTGTCAGCACGGTGGGGACAGCCAGGACCCCCAGTGGCACACTGATCTGCAGGCATGGGCGCAGCGCTGCTCCTGCTGTGGCACCTGTCTGTGCCTTCAGGGTTTCCTCTGCTGCTTGCTCTGGCAAAGTGAGTGTGTGCCAGATAGTTTGAAGCTCCAGTCTCTGATGGGGAGAAAACCCAGATGAAGCAATATCCCCCGGGCAAAGCAATTCCCCCAAACAAACACTGTGTCCCTCCCTGCTACTGGAAACCCGCAGTCTCCCATGGTTTTAATGCTGGGAGGAGCCAGGGGCCATCACTGACATCTAAAAGCACCGGGAGCATCTGCCCCATGCTTCCAACACCTTCTGGTGCCACTGTCGCTCCTCACCATCCCTAGCACACAAAGCCCTGCAGTCCCTGGCTGTTCCTGCTGAGCAGCAGTGTTCTGGCCAACCCACCTCCTTGCCTGTGGGAGCTGGGATGCTCCAGGGGGATTCAGGGTTGGCAGCAGGCAAGCGATTGCTGTGCTCAAAGCCCCTTATTTCTTATCTTTGAAGGATTAGGAAAGTGAAGGATTTCTCAGCTGTGTTAGAGGTGGAGAAGGCACTGGTGGGTTGATGATGTTAATCCCCAGGGGTTTGCTCCAGGTGCAGACCCTGGGGTGAGGACACTGCCCTTGCTGGCGTGGTGGCACCAGGGTACGTCATGTAGGAACTGCCTGTACCAGATCTGCCTGGGACAGACAGTGGCCGGGCAGGGCTCGGAAGCAGCTTCTTTTTTTTTTTTTTTTTTGGGGCTTGCATAAAAATAGAGGAAGGGAGGGACCAGCTGTGACTTTCAGAGGTTGTGTGGCTCCAGAATTGCCCTGGGTTCTGTGTGAGCCGCCTGCTTTGCTGTGCTTGGTCCTGTTTTGGAGGTTGTTTCTGACCCCACTCCTTCCTCGGTCCTGGCTGTTGGAGAGGTTGGGTCCTCCCTTCAGTGGGGACACTGGGAGCCCCAATGCTGTTTGTTGTGATGGGCTAGGAGGTGTCACAGTGAGGGGGACCAGGGAAGAGCTCAGTGCTGCTAGATCCAGAGGGATCTGACATCCAACCCCTGAAGCTGGTGGATGGGCTTGGGATAGGATGGGTCACTGCAGTGTCCCATCTGGACTGGTGATGTCCTAGGGGCTGGCAGCTGCTCTCTGCTCCAAGATGAGCACTTACAGGGGAAGCAGCAGGCTTATATGTATGTTTAACATATATTTTTACAAATGTATATTAGAACTGCATTCTATATTTTAACTTTTGTGTGTGTGTGTACTTTTTTTATGGAGCAACATATACATTGATTTAAAGCACATACAAATGTGTGTATACACATATATATCTCTTCACCTATATATATGTGTAGCTTTATGGTGTCCCATGGTCTGAGCCTACCCAGGGCAGGGATCGCCGTGTCCCCAGGCTGTGCTGCTGCAGCCAGGGCAGGCCTGGCCTTTCCGCAGCCCCCGGGTTTCCTGCTCCAGGCCGGAGCGCGGCTTTCCGGCCCGGAGACCGGCTGAATCACCGGAGCTAGGGGAGCTGAGTAACTCCATCCCGCTGCTGGAAAACCCAGCCGGGGGGATTCAGGTGCCGGCAGCATTCCCGGCTGTGCCAGAGGGTGAGGCCCCATCCTGTCAGGGCGGGATGGACAGGATAATGGCACCCAGGCATGGTAGCAGTGGTGCGGGGGGGAGAGGGCCCACTCTGGCCATGGCAGGGGCAGAAACAGAGCAGCAAAGTTTCAGGATTCCTGGAAAAAGCCCAGCACAAGGATAGTTTTGTCCATCTTGTGGACACCGTTGGCCCTTGTTGGCACCGGGGGTGCATTTTCCATGCTGCCCCTGGGAAACCATCCCTAGCCCACCTCCTCCCTCTGTGCCCCAAGCATCCTTTGTGCTGCCAATTTATTTATGTTTTATTTATTTTTGTGGGGTTTTTTTTTTTTTTTGCATCTCTATCAGCTGCCTTGGACAGGGGGTCTGCACCCCCCAGTTTTTTGAGGTCCTGCCTGAGGACGTGGCATTCCACCAGCCAACGATGCACGGCTCCTTCTGGGAAGCAGCCAGCCCAGTGCTGGAATGGGATGGCCCTTGGGAAAAACGCCCTGTGTCACTGTGGGGTTTTAAAAAAATGTGATTATTTTTACAGCAATTTTCCATCTATTTTGGGTAGGAAGGAAAATGTCGAGGGGAATCTCTTTTTTTTTATTGGAGTCTTTAGGGTAAGTCTGCTTTTAACACACCCCTTTGTCCGTCCCGTTTGATGGTGGGGACCCCACAGGTGCCAAGGGGGGTGGGCTCTGCAGCCGTCCCTCTGTCATGCTGTCTGTCTGTCCTACAGGGAAAGGGATTGCTGGGTTTGTTCAGAGCTAAAGCCCATCTGTAAATCCGTGCTCAAATAATAGCTGCTGTTTGCCAGGTTGGGAAAGCTTGCCGGGACAGCAGCAGGGAATGGGCCTCTGGGTGCTGGGGATGGCTCTGAACCTGCTGGCAGATTGAATTCCAGCTTTTTCCTCATAATGGAAATTTTCCAGCTATGCATTGCTTCCGTCTATGCCTGAATATTTGAAAGGATGGTGCCGTGTGGAAAAATGGAAAATCTCCTGTCGGTGATGCGGGGTGAGGTGGATCCTGAAACCTGTGGCCAGCTCCTAAAATACAGGGATTATGTAGGTGCTGCCCAGAACTATGTGCATATCTTGCGCTAAATATCTGCTGCTCAGAAAGCATCATAAATCAGGGGCTGCAGAATATATATGTTGGCTCAATAAAGTTTTTGCCAGTGGATTAGCAGGGAGTTCTGGAGCCAGGCAGCTGCTTGCTTATTTTAAATTTTCGAAGATTATTTTTAACAAAGAAAGGAGGAAATGAGCCCAAGACAGAGCTCTCGTCCTGTTTTTGCCAGGCGCTGCCCTGGGAACAAGCACTGCCTGCGGGGAGGCAGGGCTGGAGGAAGCACAGCCCTGGGGTCAGCCCATGGTACTGGGGGGTCCCCACCCTCCCCCTCGATATGCCGGCACAGGAGTCCGGAGCTCCTCTGACACTGCCTCATCCTGCCTGGGCTGGGCTGGAGGGTGGAAACTGGCAGTTGGCGTCCAGCCCAGGAATTGTTTTGGGGCTGAATGGGCGGCAGCTGGGGTTTTCCGGGGATTGGAAAGCCTTCCCCTCCGCTGCACTCGTGGAGGGGGCTGGGAAGGGTCCTCCGCGTGGGGAGGGGGGGCTGTTAATTCACATCCAAATTCCTGCTCACTGCAAGCGTGCAATCTCCTGTGCTGGGCAAGCTTCTAATGGGAAGCAGAGGTGCTGACTTGGAACATGGCTGCCTTCCTCAGGGGGCTGGGAAGAAGCCAGGAGATGTGGAGGAAGTTTGCAAGGAAATAGCCAGCCTTGGTGATGGTCACCCTGTGACTGTCACCCAGCCGGGAGAAAGCAGGAGGCCCTGGCAGGGTTGTTCCCTCCCGGCAGGGAGAAAATGTCAGGCAGGGTCAGAGAGAGGAGGAGCTGGGGATGGCTGTCTGGCACCTCACCTCAGAGATGCTGATAATCCAGGTTCTTTCTTGCCACGTGCCTCAGTTTCCCTGTTCAGGCATCCGCTGAGAAAGGATTGGGTGAATGCCACTGGCCAGCGGGCC
Source organism: Motacilla alba alba (assembly GCF_015832195.1). Lineage (NCBI taxonomy): Eukaryota > Metazoa > Chordata > Aves > Passeriformes > Motacillidae > Motacilla > Motacilla alba. Next base: position 14,375,998 of record NC_052027.1, read on the forward strand.
CAGCGGTATGGGATGGTGTTAGAAACTAGAGATATTTAATGGAAAAAATGAAGGGCTACGTCTTGTCCTTCCCTCCTGCTCCCGGCTCCCGGTAGGAGTTGCCAGCACTGACCACGAGCGGGCCGGGCTGTGCCGGGTGCCGCGTCAGCATCCTGGGGGAGGATGGGTCAGCAGTGCTGAGAGCCCCTGCTGTGCTGAGCAGTGACCTCTGAGCTGAGCAGAGCCCCTCCCTTGGCACATACAGCATGGGAACCGTGGAGCAAGGTGCTCGAGTGGGAAATACAGGGTCTCTGTAGCCTCAGTATGGCCCCAGCATCAGGGTGCTCCATGCCCTGAGCACTGCCCCCGGTGATGTCCCTGGGGCTGCATGCCCGTCACCTGGTGGTGTTCAGGCTGGCAACATGAGTAGAAGGAGTTTGTTCCCTGCCACCCTGTCTCAGCTGGCACGACGGGCCCTGTTTTTCCCAGTTAATTTTAGCATAATCTGCTTTTTTTTTCCTAATTTTTTTAACCTCCTCTGTAATCTCTGCCCCCTCTGCGGCCATGCCGGCTCCATCCTGCTTGGGGCCCCCGGTAAGGGCAGCTCCATGGCCAAGGGCAGCACTGAGGGGACCCGCAAAAAGCGCTGTGAGAAGACACAGGGATGGACTTTGCTTGGGAGATCCTCTGGGATTTGCACCCGGAGGCAGGGACCACACTTGTCCCCAGCCAAAGGGGCCTCATCCTGCTAGGGGTCCTGGGGCAAGACGAGCGAGGCACTCATCCATCTCGTGACACTCCCAGCACAGAGAGGGGACAAGGGACATGCCTCTTTCTTTCAGCTTCCCCTTTTGACTTCCCCTTTCTTGCAGCCAGAGTGCCTTTGCTTCTTCCCTGCTCTCAGCCAGTGGAGGTAGGGCTGGGCCGAGCTGCACATTGCCTGTGTGAGGTGATGTCCCATGGGGGTTCAGGGTGGGGGAAGGAGAACCTCAGGCACCCTGGCTGTCTCGCTGAACTCGCAGAACCCTGCGTTTGGATGCTGAAAAACAAAACGACCCCAAAAGCCATCAGCTTTCCCTGCTGGCAGCCGCCTCCGCAGCAGGTTGGGGCACAGGACCCGGCAGGCTGAGAAGTGCACTATTTAAGAACCAACCCGGGGGTGGCTGAGCCCGCTGGGATCGCTTGAGCTGGCTGGTGGAGGTGGCAACTTATTCCCGAGTTCCCTGCCTGTACCTTGTGGCACAAGCATCCCTGCATCCTGGCTGCTGCTGCCTCCAGCTGTGGATATGTACTGGGGCTGGTGCTCCATTGTTCCCCAGCACAGAGGGAACGTGGCATGCAGCATCTCAGGTTCTGCCTGGAGATGGGATAGCAGGTGATGGGCAGAGCTTGGCCCCCTTGTCACAGGCAGTCCCCAGGTTCAGCCAAAGCCAGGATTGCCCGTCAGCTGTGGCATGCTAGGATTGTGGGGAAAATGTTATTGTGTTGATGCCATTTTCCTGGCCCAGAGCAGGTATCGTGTCTTCCCCTGGGACCTATTGCAAGGCCCCCCCTGGCTCTCCTTTTGTTCCCTCTTTCTTGGTCCTGACGTTTCCAGTGCGCATCCAGTCATCTGCTCTGGCTAATGCTGCTTCTCCAATGACCGAAGCACCTGCTGCATTCCCTCCCTGGGCTGGGCGGGTGTCCCAGTAGGGTAAGGGTTCCTGGCTTTGCACAGGACCTCATCCCTTCTCATTTCTCCACAGGTGCTGGCGAATCTGGGAAGAGCACCATCGTCAAACAGATGAAGTGAGTGTCCCTGCACGGTCACTGTGGCTGACACCGCTCAGGCCTTGGCCACAAGCTCCAAAACCAGTGGCTGACAGGGAAAGCTCCCCACCAGTGTTGCCACAGAGCATGGGTGGGGAGCAGCATCCTGGGGTCACCCCACAAAGGGCTGACCTTGCCTGTGTCTCTTCCCTGCCCAGGATCATCCATGAGGATGGCTATTCAGAGGAGGAGTGCCGGCAGTACAAAGCCGTGGTCTACAGCAACACCATCCAATCCATTATGGCGATCATCAAGGCGATGGGGAACCTGCAGATTGACTTTGGAGACTCCTCCAGAGCGGTGGGTGCCCTCCTGCTCCCACTGTGCCTGGCAGGGAGGAGGGTTCTTGGTGGCTAAAACAAATGTGCCCAAAACTGGACTGGGACTAAAGGTGGCTCAGCCCAAGCCGTGCTGTTGTCTGGTGGGCTCCCATCAGGTCCTTTGAGTGAGTGAGCTTCAGTAAGTCTGTGCCAATGCTCAAGCTGTTTTATGCCTGCAGGATGATGCTCGGCAGCTGTTTGCACTCTCCTCCACTGCTGAGGAGCAGGGCATCATGCCTGAGGACCTGGCCAACGTCATCCGGAGACTGTGGGCTGACAACGGGGTCCAGGCTTGTTTCAACCGCTCCCGAGAGTACCAGCTGAACGACTCTGCTGCCTAGTGAGTACCCTCTCCTCTGCCCCAGCTCAGCTGAGCCCTGTGAGCCACAGTGCTTTTACCAAGCAGCAGAAAATCCCCCCAGGGGCTGCTGTTCACCATCACCAGGCTTAGGAGCTGGTGCTGCCACTTCCCGCGTGGTGCTGGGGCTGAGCTGGAGCGGAACTGGGAAGGCGGATGTTTCGAAAGCTGTTTCCTTCTCTGGCAGGCTGCTGTGTACCCTGGGAGGGGGGGCACCGGGGCATCTCACTCCTGCCACTGCTCTGTCCCCACTGCCCTTCCCCAGGAGATGCTCTCCACTGGCTGCCCACTCATGAGCACAGCCCATCCTCATCACCCTTCATGGGCTGTCAAGGCAGGAAAATTCCCAAGGAAAGCCCTGGGAACACTTAGGTCTGAAGAGGATGTGTAGGATGCTCAAGAGGCTTCTCTTTTTCTTTTAACTGTTTTTGTACAGAAAGACTTGGCATTACACTTGTGCATTACCCAGCAAATTGGGGTTTAGGTAGATTGCTGCAGCTGGTTGGGTTTATTTTTGAAGAGATTAATAAATAAAGTTAATCTGCCTAATGTACCATTGCTGGAGAGAGCAACACAGCTGAGTCTGTGTTCAGCTTGCACAGTGCCCTCCTACCCTCTCCACCCAGACCCCTTATGGTAAAGCAGTGTGGGGGGTGCTCATGGTGTGCCAGGAACACCCCACCAAGCCTGGCCTCGCCTGGGATCCTGAGTGCTTGGCACTCCCTGCCATCCCAGGGCAAGTGGTTTCCCCAGCTGTCCCCTCATGCTTGGCAGTGTCAGGTCCCTCTTTTGCCCTGAGATCACTGTGGGGAGGAGACTGCAGGAAAGCTCCTGGCAAGCCCCAAACCTGGAGAAGCTCCTGTCAGCTCTCCCCCAGCACCCACAGCTTTCACTTCCTCCTCATGGGCACACACCCACCTTCCCCAGCCCCTGTCTGCTCAGCCCCATCACTCCCCAGGCAGCACTGGCATTTCCCTGGCAGCGGGTGCTGGTTTGGAAGCACAGAACACCCAGCAGGTGCCAGGAGCTTGCACACACGCTTGGAGCAGGTGTATCTGCACAGTGTCTGCCAAGTGCCTGTCGCTGTCAGTGCCATTATGGAGCGTTTAGCACATCGTGGGGGTTGGACAACCACTAATTAGGAGCACCTTCAAGCTGTTGCTCCAGCCTTTTTCCAGCCCTGTGGAGATGTCTGCACAGTGGCCAATCCCTTGCCCATCTCACAGGGATGACGTGCCCACGGTGCTGCTGCAACAGGAGTGTGGGAATGAGGAGCCCCGTGCCGTGCCCAGCACACGGCCCACCTGTGCCCCAGCCCTCTACAGCACAGCAGCCCCCATCCTGTTCCTCCTCTGCCTCTTGGAGTTCCAAGAGTTTGGGGTGCCAGGGTGGTGCTCATCAGCACCCTGGGGTTGATGCAATGTCCAAGAGCCTGTGGCGCTGCGCAGGGCCCTGCTGTGGCGTTTCCTGTTTTTCGTAGCCAGAGGCCGTGTGTGTTTCCGGCTGTTTTTGAGCTGCTCTGCGGCAGTAACGTGCAGGTCCCCCACCCTCACACCCACAGCAGGCTCCTGGGGCACCTCCAGCTCTGGCCTTGCCCTGACACGCTGCAGGGTTTCCCAGGAGCTGGCGAGTGGCCGTGCTGCAGTCGGAGCCAAGGATCCCTATGGCCTCGCGGGCTGTAATCTGGCTTTCACCAGATTACAGGGCCACAAATGCCTTAATTAAGACAAGCCTAATTTGCTTAAAGGAGCCCGTTTGTAGTAACCCAATTAAAGCAATGTGAGCTGGAGAAATCAAAACCTGCCTTGATCCCCGTGGCAGCCCTCGTCATTGCTGGTGGGTGTTGCACACTGGGGACCCGGCCACCGCCTCTGCCGGGAGCCTGCAGGCAGCAGGGTGGGTGACACTCCCCGGGGGGCTCGGGACGCCTGCAGCCCCCCACGGCGCTGCTCCCTGTCTCTCCGGCCTCCCGCTTCCTCCCAGGACGCCGTCCCTTTGTGTTTTTGACTATAAATGGCATGGCGCCATCAATTGTTTCCGCCGGCACTGCGGCTGGTTGCCATAGCGCTGAATATTTTCCTCTTGCCATTTCCCCCTGTGCAAACGGCCAGGGAAACGGGGTGAGCCCCTCAGCCCCGGCTGCATGCTCTGCCTGGCTCCCAGTGCCAGCACACTGCCCCCAGTCCCTCCGTCCTGTGTGTCCCTGGCCACTGGTGTCCTGCCCTGCCTGTGTGTGGCAGGGACACGGGTCACCCCAGGGTGCTCACGGGGCCTCTGCCCTGTGTCCCAGCTTGGCACTGCCCACCCCAACTGAACAATGCTGGGAGATGGACAGGGGACTCTGGACCAGTGTGGGGATGTCCCATGGGATCTGGGGGGGTCATGCCCCACGGTCCAGCTCCCACAGCACCTTTCCTCTTTGTCCCCAGCTACCTGAACGACCTGGAGAGGATAGCCCGTGCCGACTACATCCCCACCCAGCAGGATGTGCTGCGCACCAGGGTGAAGACCACGGGCATCGTAGAGACTCACTTCACCTTTAAGGACCTGCACTTCAAGTATGTCTGACATCTTTCCCTTTTGCCTTTTTGAAAGCAAAAAAAAACCCCTTCCCCCCCTGCTGGGATGGACCATGGGTGCGCACTGCATGCACTCAGTTCTCCCCACCTCCTGGTTTGCTCATGGCAGGAACTGCTGCCTCAGAGAGCAGAAACCGCTGAAATAGCTGGAACAGCCTCAAAAACACTTCACAGAACTCAGCCTGGGGGCGGAACCAGGCGCTGGCGAGGAGCGGAGGGGGAAGGCGTCCCTCCTCCCGCTGCTGTGACGCTGCTTCCGCTGCAGGAAGGGCGCTGGGCAGGAGCTGGGGTCTTGGGGTCAGGCAGTGGCAGCGCTGCCTGCTGGCACCCCGTGGTTGCTTTCCACTCAAAACCCATGGGAAATTATAAGGGCTGCAGTTTTGGAGGCAAAAAGCCGCCAATGTGCACATCCCCAGGGGATTTAGTCCCATGGCAACAGAGCTGATGTCAGAAAGATCTGCTGGGGTCTTCTCTGAATGCAGGGGGGCTTGCAGGGACCCTGATGCCACCCTGGTAGCATGGCGACACTTGGTTGTGCATTGCCAGGGCAGCACTTTGGGGGTGGCGGTGGGGGTGGCCAGGAGGGAATGCAGTGTGTCCCAGTGGGGGAGCCTTCCTGCCAGCCAGGCAGTTGGCAATGGGCATGGCAGTGGATGTGGATGCTACTGCTGGGCTCTTGTCCGTGGAGGCAGGGCATCCTCTGCTGCCCATGAAGGGAGAGGCACATGGTGCATCAGAATCATCCCCGAGCCCTGCTGCTGCTCCAACCCTGCTGGGCCCACAGTGACTTGGCTCCCCTTGGTCCAGGGTCTCTGGCAAAGCCCTGCTCTGCCTGCTCTGGAGCAGGTCTCTGGGGACATGACACTGACACCTCCTGGGAAAGGTGGCCTGATCCTGCCCCAGCTCACGTCAGGGATTTGCTTTGGCTGGGAAATGAGCCCGGGCACTGTCCTGGCAGCAGGAGCCAGGGCAGATCCTCAGTACTGGCAAAATCCCTGGGGCAGAGGCACTGCACCAGTGCTGCTCCTGCTCCGGGCAGCTGGGGCCACTGACACAGGGCATAGGGTGAGGGTGGTGGGGCTGGGAGCTGCCATCCATCCCGTGTCACCCCCCTGCTGCAGGATGTTTGATGTGGGTGGCCAGCGCTCGGAGCGGAAGAAGTGGATCCACTGCTTCGAGGGGGTGACAGCCATCATTTTCTGTGTGGCCCTCAGTGCCTATGACCTGGTGCTGGCTGAAGATGAGGAGATGGTGAGTCGTGGGGATGGAACCAGTGCCATGAGCTGTCCCCTCTGTGGGGGGCTGGGGGAGCAGCCCCTCTTCTGGTGGCCACCAGTGCCCTGGCCAGAGTGGCCCAAACCTTGCAGGGCCATTGGCATCCCCTGCCCAGGAGCCTGAGGGGTGGCAGTCTGGGGAGCAGTGGGGTGGGTGCTGCCTAGGGGTCCCTGCCTGGCTCATGCTGCCATCTTCCCTGCCAGAACCGGATGCATGAGAGCATGAAGCTGTTTGACAGCATCTGCAATAACAAGTGGTTCACAGACACATCCATCATCCTCTTCCTCAACAAGAAGGACCTCTTTGAGGAGAAGATCGTGCACAGCTCCCTCACCATCTGCTTCCCTGAGTACACAGGTACCACTGGGACCCTCCGTGACCCCTGCCCTCCTGGCAGGAGCAGTGGGTTAGGGCAGCAAGTGGAGTGTGATGGGTGTTTGGGTTCCCCCAGGAGATGGGAGATGTGGGGGGACCCAACACAAGAGGCAGCTGTCCTGAAGGGGAGTTAGGTGAGGCTCATTCTGCCTCTGGAGCCTCAGTTTGGCAACAGGACAGTGGCTGTGGAGGGCCAAGCCAAGCCCGAACCCTTTGGTGGCTGTGGGCAACTGTGGGGCAGCCCAGTGTCTCTTCTTACCCAGGGGCCAACAAGTATGATGAGGCAGCCAGCTACATCCAGAGCAAGTTCGAGGACCTGAACAAGCGAAAGGACACCAAGGAGATCTACACCCACTTCACCTGTGCCACGGACACCAAGAACGTGCAGTTTGTCTTTGATGCCGTCACCGACGTCATCATCAAAAACAACCTGAAGGACTGTGGCCTCTTCTGAGGGCGGCGCTGCCCAGGTGAGTGGTGGTCTCACTAGTGGCTCCTCAAATGGGGCGGTCATGGACCGTCCTTCAGCTGCAGGCTGCCCTGTGCCCAGCCCCTCCCCTGCTCACGACTTCTCTCTCCTAGGAGCTGCAAAGGAAGGACCACACCATCTCCCACTCCTGCTTCTCTTCAGATTCATTCCTCCGCCCACCACATAAAGAGACTTTTTGAGTGTCAGCATGGTGGCAGGGCCCACGTACCCCCTGCTGGCCGTGTTTGCCCCCCACCATTGTCCTCCTCCTCGCCGGCGTTGCCCTTCCAGGGAAGACAAGGTTTTAGTCTTGATTTGTACCCCTCAGCCGCTCCAGCCCCCATTTCATTCACTCCGAGCCCTGGCGCTCTCACTGTTTACATTGCAAGTGTTGCTGGCACGGGGGGCACAGGGTCCCCTCGGGGATGCCCACCCAGCCACAAACACGACCGATGACATTCCTTTTAGTAAACCAGAAAAGAAAGAAGAAAGAAAAAAAGGAAAAAAAAAAAAAAAAAAAAAGAAAAAACACCAAAACCAAACCCAAAACCATGCAAAAAAAAACCACACCACACCGGTTGGGCGCAGGTTACTTTTTGAAGAAACCTTTTTACCAAACTATTTAAAAGCATCAAGTGCTACGTGGTGGTGGCATCCTCCGTGGCCAGCCCACCCCCCAACCGTGTGCCTTTGGGGGGGAGGGTTTGCACCCCACCCCGCCTTGCTGCCCCCCTCCTGCTGGGCAGCTCAGGCAGGAGGGTGGGCAGGGGGTGCTGCCCACTGCCTCTATCCCCCCCCTCTTTCTAAGCCTAGTTTTTAGGGCTAGCTGTTGCGTTGGGCGAGGAGAGCCCGCTGTACAGAGCGGCCCCCGCTGTCCCCCCAGCCCAGGGGGACCCTTCAGCCGGTGCCTGCGGCCTCGCTTTTCCCACAGGATGTTTTACCGAATCGTTCACGTGATTTGAAATAATAAAATGTAGAAAGGAAAAAAAAAAAGAGAAACATTATATGTACTGTAACACCCTGTGTGACATGGGAGGGGGCAGGGGGGCCTCACCTCTGTGGGAGGGCTGGGGTGGTCCCCAGGGGTGCGAGAGGGACATAAGGTGGGTTGGCATCCCCCTGGGGTCAGGAGAAGCCCCTGCTCATGAGAGGGGAGGGCAATGGTGGGACCCTTGGGGGTGTAGCTGGGATGATGCTGCAGGGCTGAGCCCTGCCCCGAGGGGCTGTGGGGTGAGGGGGAACAAACAGCCCCTGGCTCTGCAGTGGTGGCATGGTGGCACCAAGGGAGCCCCAGTGTCACACAGTCCCTGGCGACACCCAGAACCCAGGAATACCCAATGCTCTACCCAATAGCCCAGAGGGAGATGTAGCACCCCTTGCACGCAGCAGCCCACAGGAACCCCAGCCCCAGGGATCACCCACGGACACCCCACACCCAAAGGACCCCCACCTCTGAGGGGTTTGTGGAGACTCTTAGCACCCCCAGCTCCAGGGGGGCACCCATGGACACGCAGCAGCACCCGAGGGACCCCCCCCAGCACCCAAGGGAACCCCTAACACCCCTTCCAAGGGGTACTAGGGACTCCCAGCACCAAGGGACACCCAAAACCCCCCAGTCTCCCCAATGCCAAGGGTCATCTGGGAACCCCAGCACCTCTCAGCTATAAAGGGAACCCAGGGACACCCCAGGATCCCTCAAATACCTAGGGACACCCAGGACCCCCAAACACCCCTCTGCTCCGAGGGGTACTCAAGGACCCTCAGCACCCAAGGGAACCCCCGTACCCCACAGCTCTGAGGGTCACCCAGGGACCTGCAGCACCTGAAAGTATCCAGGGTCATCCAGGTACCCCTAGGACCTGGAGCCCCAGAGACCCTCAGCAGAACTGGGAGCCCCACAGTGGGAGGGTTGGTGGGGAGGGGGAGTGAGATTGTGCCCCCCCACTTCACCAGGGGTGGCTTTGGAGCTGAGCAGGTCAAATCCCAGGGGTCTGGGGCAAGCAGAGATGGTTGCAGAGGTGGAATGGGGTCAGCAGAGGGGGTGGTCCCAGGGGAGGGGGTGCTTGGCCGGGGCTCAGAACAGCCCGCAGTCCTTGAGGTTCTCCTTGATGATGATGTCAGTGACGGCGTCAAAGACGAACTTGACGTTCTCGGTATCGGTGGCGCAGGTCATGTGGGAGTAGATCTCCTTCACATCCCGCCGCATGTTCAGCTCCAGGAACTGCAGCTTGATGTAGTTGCCCGCATCGTCGTAGGTGTTGGGACCTGGCAGTGTGGCAGTGAGCAGGATCCCCTCCGGGACTGGTGTCCCCGCCAAAACGCCGGCCCCGGATTACCCGCTGCTCCCTCGGGTGGGTGAATCGTGCACTCTCCCTCACCGAGGCGCATGCAGCAGCACTTGCATGGGGTGCTGAGGACACCTGGTGGGGGACTCCTGCGGGGGTGGTGGCACCCAACCCTCCAGCAGCACCCCACCAGCAGCAGCCACCACCACACTCACCATCATAGTCGGGGAAGCAGATGCTGAGGTGGGCCTTCTTGATCTTCTCCAGGAAAACGTCCTTCTTGTTGAGGAAGAGGACGATGGAGGTGGTGGCAAAGTAGCGGTGGTTGCAGATGCTGTTGAAGAGGTGCAGGCTCTCGTGCATGCGGTTCTGTGGAGGGACACAGCCCCGTGGTGACACCCAGGTCATGACTGAGGAAAAGCAGAGGGGGTGTGAGGTGGTGAGTGTTCCTCACCACTTCATCGTCCTCCACCAGGACCATGTCGTAGGCACTGAGCGCCGCGATGAAGATGATGCAGGTCACACCCTCAAAGCAGTGGATCCACTTCTTCCTCTCTGAGCGCTGTCCGCCCACGTCAAACATCCTGGGCAGGACAAAAGAGGGTCAGCACCCCCCACTCCCTGCCCACCCCCTGGCAGCAGCCCTCACCGGGGACCTGGCCCCCACCTGAAGTTGAGGTCTTTGAAGGAGAACTGGGTCTCGATGATGCCGGTTGTCTTGACGCGGGAACGCAGCACGTCCTGCTCTGTGGGGACGTAGCCGGGGGTCACCAGGCGCTCCAGGTCTGACAGGTAGCTGGCCAGGCATGCAGTGGGCATGAGACACGGGTTGGAACCCCCCTGATGCCTCCCCCACCCACACCCCCCGAGCCCACGTACTAGCCCGCAGAGTCGTTGAGCTGGTACTCGGAGGCGCGGTCAAAGCAGGCTTGGATGCCCGAGTCCTTCCAGAGCCGCCCGATGATTTCCGACATCTCCTTAGGCATGGTCCCCTCCTCAATGGTGTCCGAGAGGTGCAGCAGCTTACGGGCATCATCCTGTGAGGGAGAGGGGTTCAGCAGGGCCTGGGGACTGCGGGGAACCCCCTGCCCAACACGGAGTACTCCTCACCTGGCGAGCCGTGTCCCCGTACTGGATGCTGAGGGTGGTCATGGCCCGCACGATGGCCAGCATGGACTGGAGCGTGTTGCTGTAAATGATAGCAATGAACTCCAGGCATTCCTCCAGCGAGTAACCGTCCTGGTGGATGATCCTGGCCGGGGAAGATCACAGGCATGGGGCTGAGCTGGGCGCCATGGAGCTGAACCACCACACAAGGGGTGCACCCCATGGCAGCGGCACGGGACAGAGTCAGGCACAGTGGGATAGGGCACCCCATGGCTGCCGTGTGGGACAGACACTGTGCGTGGTGGCCACGATCAAGGGACCCTCCCCGCCTCGGCACTTACTTCATCTGCTTGACAATGGTGCTCTTCCCCGACTCCCCTGCTCCTAAGGGGACAAAACATGGGTCATGGTGGTGCCCTTGCCATGGGCACTCCCAGCTGAGCCCCGTGCTGGCTCACTGAGAGCCTTGGTGCCTGACACGGCTGCGGGCTGTGTCGGCTGCGCTGGGTCCATGGCTCAGGGTGTGCAGGGGGATTAACAGCCTGGTTAAACCCGGGGCATTAGGGTTAGCCTGAGCCGCTGCGTCTAATGGGATCTGAAGCAGCTCAGCCAGGGACACTCTCAGGAACCCAGGGGAGGCGTTGGGGACACGGTGGCATCACAACCTTCCAACCAACACCCAATGCCCCAACTTGGCTGTGCAGATGGACGCCTCCTGGACCAGCTGTGAGGACAGTGATGCCACCCATGGCCCCACCGCATACACAGCACCCCAATCCTCAGGCACCGCTGGGGGACTGGGAAGGACTGGGAGGGACAAGGGGGACAAGGACCCATGACCCCACCACATACACAGCACCCCAATCCTCAGGCACCGCTGGGGGACTGGGAAGGACTGGGAGGGACAAGGGGGACAAGGACCCATGGCCCCACCACATACACAGCACCCCAATCCTCAGAAGCCACTGGGGGACTGGGAAGGACTGGGAGGGACGCACAGCACAAGGGGGCTCCAGGACAGACGTGGGGTGGTGGTGTGGGCTGCATGGGGGTCCCTAGGAGGATGGGGCAGGGGTGCTGATGGGCTGGGGTGGTGATAGGCAGTGTGGCTGAAGGCTCTTAAGATGGGTTGGTTGGGTTTGGGGGAGCTGGGAGTGGGGGGATGTTAGGTGGGCTGGTTGGGTTGAGGGATATATGGAAGACAGGGGATCTTAGGGTGGATCTTAGGACCTTAGGATCTCAGGATCCCAGGATCTCAGGACCTCATCTTCTTCTTGAGATGGTCTGTTGTGTTTGGGGTGCCTGGTAAGGGGTGCTGAGCAAGTTGGCATGAGCTGGTTTATGGGATCCTGGGAATAGGGGGGTTGTTGGGGTGGCTGGTTGGGTTTAGGGGTGCCGAGGGAGAAAGGAAACATTGACTGGGTTTAGGGGTGCTTAGGAGCAGGGGCCTGGGGACTGTTGAACTGATTTGGTTTAGAGTGGGGTGGGAAATTTTGGGTGTTTTATTGGGGAGGGGTTGGTTGGTTTTAGGAATGCCTGGGAGTGGGAGGCTGTTGGGGACACTCCTGGGTTGTGCTGGCTTGGTTTAAAGGTGCTGGAGGCATCACAGAAACATTGGGCGGGCTCTTGAGAAGGGGAGGCTTGGTTTAGGACTGCTGGGGTTGGTGTTGGGGTGGGTTGCTTGGTTTTAAGGGTCTTGGGTGAGTCAGGAGAATGTTGAATGAACTGTGAGGGTGGGTTGCTTGGGTTTGGGAGTCCATCTGGGGGCCAGAGGAATGTTGGATTGGCTAGCTGGGTTTGGAGGCAGTTGTGGGGTGTGCTGGTTGGGTTGAGAGGTGCTGGTTGGGTTGAGGGGTGCTGGTTGGGTTGAGGGGTGCTGGTTGAGTTGAGGGGCACTGGGAGGTTTCAGGGGCGCATTGGGAGGGCTGTTAGGGTGAGATGCTCAAAGGATGGGTATGTCCCCCCGGGTGTTGTCTCCCCCTTACCCAGCAGCAGCAGCTTGACGGTCCGGGCATCCTTCTCAGCGTCTTCCTTGAGCTTCTTCTCCAGCTCCCGGGAATGCTTCTCCTCGGCGCTGGCCCCGGCTCCCATGCTCAGCCCCGCAGCCCTGCGGTTCACCGCCCGCTCCTTGGAGGTCAGCACCAAGATGGGCAACGAGCTCCAGCCTCCCGCCGCCTCCAGCGCTCGCTGCCGGTGCCGCGGCCGCCGCTGCCAGCACCGCCCGCCCGATGTGCGACAAGGACGGGGCCAAGGTCCCGCGGGGCCGCCTGCCGGGGGGCTGTGCTCAGCACCCGGGGCTTAAGCTGGGCCCCCCCGATAAACCCCCTTCAATCTGCAGCGGGCTGAGCTCAGCAATCCCGTGGTTCCCGGTGTCAGCACTTCTGCCGGGAGGGTGCCCCAGCCCCACCAGGCCCCAGCTTTGCCTCCACCCGGGGGCTGGGGCAGTGACCCGGCCACCCTGGGGGAAGTGGGACCCCTACACATCTCCAGCTCTGCTGTGGATCCCAGGGGTATGGAATTGGAGGGTGGGATGGTGTGTCTGCTGGGATCTGGTCAGAGTGGGAGCAAATGTCCCTGCTGTCCCCATCTCACCTGGTCAAACCCCCTGCTCTGGATCAGTGCCCACTGTCCCACCCCAGTAAGCCATGCCAGTGTCCCCACGGGCACTCCTCGCAGTGACAGAATGTCAGCCTCAGTCACCACACCCTGTGTCCCCAGGGACCCTTCCAGAACCCTCCACTGTCCCCATGCCCCTCAGGTGCACTTCTTAGTGTGCCTGTCCGGCCACCCACCAGTACACTCCCAGTGCCACCAGGCCAGCTCAGTATCACCTCCACAGTGTCCCCAGCCCTCCAGCAACACCTGTGCAATGTCCTCAGGGATACCCGCATACCCTTCACAGGGTTTCCAAAGCCCTCCCCAGTAACACTCCCCAGTGACTACGGAAAAATCCCAGTGCTCCCAAGCAATTCCAGTTCCTGTGTGGGGACCATGTCCTCCCCAACTCAAAAAAGCCCTGTCCAACGTCCAGGGACACTGCACTGCCACCTCTGTGTGACCACCCCAACCGCAGTGAGCCCCCCACAGTGTCTCTGGGTCCCTCAGTGTGCCTTCCCAGTGCCCCCCATTGCCACCGTGCCCCCCATTGCCACCGCCATGTGGCCACCGCAGCAAAACAGAGCATCCCAAGGAACACTGCCGTAACTCCCCAGTGTCCCCCCACCTCCGGTGACTGCAGCCTTGCCAGGGCTGCTCCAGTGCTCCCAGTACAGCCCAGTTCCCCTCTGTCCCTCTCTGTCCCAGCGCTCCCAGTACAGCCCAGTTCCCCTCTGTCCCCTCTGTCCCCAGTGCTCCCAGTACAGCCCAGTTCCCCTCTGTCCCCCTCTGTCCCCAGCGCTCCCAGTACAGCCCAGCTCCCCTCTGTCCCCCCATCTGTCCCCAGCGCTCCCAGTACAGCCCAGTTCCCCTCTGTCCCACATCTGTCCCAGCGCTCCCGCCCCCGCACCGCGGCGCTCCTGCAGCGCCTCGCTCGGCCGCCAGAGGGCGGGAGTGCCCAGCGCAGCTCCCAGTACAGCCCAGTGCTCCCAGTACAGCCCAGGGCAGCTCCCAGTACAGCCCAGTGCAGCTCCCAGTACAGCCCAGGGCAGCTCCCAGTACAGCCCAGTGCAGCTCCCAGTACGGCCCAGTGCAGCTCCCAGTACGGCCCAGGGCAGCTCCCAGTACAGCCCAGGGCAGCTCCCAGTACAGCCCAGTGCTCCCAGTACAGCCCAGTGCAGCTCCCAGTACAGCCCAGGGCAGCTCCCAGTACAGCCCAGCGCTCCCAGTACAGCCCAGTGCAGCTCCCAGTACGGCCCAGTGCAGCTCCCAGTACGGCCCAGGGCAGCTCCCAGTACAGCCCAGGGCAGCTCCCAGTACAGCCCAGTGCAGCTCCCAGTACAGCCCAGTGCTCCCAGTACAGCCCAGTGCAGCTCCCAGTACAGCCCAGTGCTCCCAGTACAGCCCAGCACAGCTCCCAGTACAGCCCAGGGCAGCTCCCAGTACAGCCCAGTGCTCCCAGTACAGCCCGGTGCAGCTCCCAGTACAGCCCAGTGCTCCCAGTACAGCCCGGTGCAGCTCCCAGTACAGCCCAGTGCCCCCAGTACAGCCCAGTGCAGCTCCCAGTACAGCCCAGTGCCCCCAGCGCAGCACCAGCACCCCCGGTACTCACAGCAGTGCCTCTCAAGACTGGCCAGAGGAGCACAGTGCCACCTGCATCACCCCAGTACTGACCAGAGTGCCCTGCTACAGCCCAGTGCTCCCAGTACAACCCCCAGCCACCCCTAGAGAAGCACTACCGCTTCCCCACCACTGCTCCCAGTACCACCAAGTGCCACCAGCTCCTACTGCCAAATCCCAGTGCCTCTGTACTTCTCCCAGTCCTCCCAGTACCAGCCTCCAGGGTGCCCAGTACTACCTGCGATACAGCCCAGCACCTTTCAGGACTGCCCCCGTGCCTCCTGGACCTGCTCAGAGGCGCTTGGTACCACCCCGGTATCAACCACAGTGCTCCAGTATCATGCACTACCACCCTCAGTGCCCCCTGGTGTTTCTCCCCTGCCCCATGCCGCCAGTACCAGCTCCCAGCACCATCTCCTGGCGCTCCAGCACTGTCCTCAGGGCCCCCAGCACTTCCCCGTGACCCCAGTAGCGACTCTGAGTGCTCCCAGTGCCTTCAGCAACACCCAGTGGTGGCACCAGACACCAGCCCAGCGTACCCCACACCCAGCAGTGCCATTCAGTGTACCCACAGCCAGCAGTGCCAGCCCAGCGTACCCCACACCCAGCAGTGCCACCCAGCGTACCCCACACCCAGCCCAGCCCAGCATACCCCACACCCAGCAGTACCACACAGTGTACCCCACACCCAGCAGTGCCACCCAGCGTACCCCACACCCAGCCCAGCCCAGCATACCCCACACCCAGCAGTACCACACAGTGTACCCCACACCCAGCAGTGCCACCCAGCGTACCCCACAGCCAGCAGTGCCACCCGCTAGTGCCACCTCCCCAGAGCCCCTGTGGTGCCCCAGCAGCAGTGACCCAGCGCTCCCCGGGGCAGCCGGGCAGGGCTCAGGGGTGACGCGGTGGGGCCAGGCCTGTCCCCCACAGAGCACACGCGGCGCCCGCATCTGTCCCAAAGGCAGTGTTTATTCGGGAGTGCCCCGAGCTGCAGCAGGGGGCCCTTGCTCAGCCCTGCTCACCCCTGTGTTTCCCATGTACAACTATTTACAGCCCTCCGCACCCGCCGGGGTGCCCAAGGAGGGTGGCTGATGGGCTGGGTGCCCCAAACACCTCTCGGTGCCACTGTCACCAAGCTCCAGCAGCTGCTCAAGGTTTTACACCAGCATGGCCCCCTCTCCTTCCTTTCTCCATCCGAAGACCCTGGTCTAAGCCCCCACTATCGCCTGAACATCTCAGTCCCACCTTGAGGTCTCATCTCACCCCTGCCAAGCCCCCAGGGAGGGGACAGAGCCGTGTACCCTCGCCCCTCCTCCTCAGCTTACCTGGTGATCTTACAGCTTCCCCACAGAAAGAACTTGCTCCTCCATAACCCCGTGGGAAAACTGAGGCACAAAACGATGATGGCCATGCCCAGCTTGCAGTGGGCAGCCCTTGTCTGGCACTGCCTCCCCCCTGCCTCACCCCCCTGCCCTCCCCAGGGCATCATCCCCTCCCACACGAGGACATCCATGCACAGTGCCATGCCCCGGCTGTGTGGGAGAGGGGCTGTGGTGACCCATGGTCCCTGCACAGCAGGATCTGGGGGTCCTTGGCAGGGGGGGAAGACAGTGATGGTGGCTGCAACCACCTCAGGGGTCCCTGCTCCTCCTCAGGGGGCCCTGCTGCTCCCTGGAGCTGGGAGGTGGGGATAGCAGCACCCCAGTGACTATGTACAGCCTACAAATAAATACCACCTCCCGTGGGAGGAGGGAGCGCATGTGTCTGCGTGTGTGCGTGTGCGTGGATGTATATATATATATATATATATATTTATTTATAGATATTTTTAATATTAAAAGGGGGGAAAAATAGACCACTGTGCTAGCAAAGTCCCTGATGATGGTTTCATGTATGCCCATAGGTCTCTGGCTGGTGATTCCGGCGGTTCCTTGGCTTCTTCTGGTCCTGCTGCTCCTTGGCTTTGAGGCCAGCCAGTGGCTGCGGGGGGCTGGCAGCCGTGTGACGCCAGTAGCCCTGGCAGTACTGGTCCAGGAGTCCCATTTCAGGCTGGCTGAGGAGCTGCAGCAGGTCCTGGTAGCGGGGAGTGGGGGCACCCGGCAGGCCAGGGGGGGTCTCCGCCTGGACCAGCACGGTGTGGACGGCGCGGCTGCTGAGGACACGAAGCTGCACCTTGGTCACCGTGTGCTTGAAGTTGTTCTCGGTGGCGGTGCAGGAGTAGAGGCCGCTGTCGCTGAGCTGGAGGGCGCGCAGCAGCAAGCCCTGCTCCGTGCGCAGCACCCGGCCCTCCACCCGCAGCTGGGGGCACAGGGAGCACGGCTCAGCCGGCTGGCGCCCGGCACCCCTGCGCCCCCAGCAGCGCCCTGCCCTACCTCTTTCCGCCGGTCGCTGTTGTCCTTCTGCAGCAGCCACTTGACGCTGGCCTGGGGCGAGCGGGGCTGGCACTCCAGGAAGGCTGTGCTGCCCTCCACCCCGTACTGAACGGCCTCCACTGTGTTCTTGTTAGCTGCAAGGGGGCCATGGGCAGCCAGGTCACCCCCACCCCACTGCACTTCTCCCCTTCCCCCATCTGTCTCCAAGGGTGGGTATCCACCCATTCATCCACCCATCCATCCATCCATCCATCCATCCATCCATCCCCCCATCCAAGTATGTTCAATCTCCTCCCCAATGTATCCATCCACCCATCCATCCATCCATCCCCAGTGAATCCATCTATCCATCCATGCTCATCCTATTTCCCAATGTATCTATCCATCCATCCATCCATCCATCCATCCATCCATCCCCAGTGAATCCATCTATCCATCCATGCTCATCCTATCTCCCAATGTATCCATCCATCCATCCATGAACTGATCCATTCATCTGTGCTTGCTCTCATCCCCAATGTTTCCATTCATCTATGCTCATCTTCCTCCCTACAACTCCCCACTCATCCACCCACCCGCCCATTCATTCGTGTATCTTCCCGTACATCCACCCACAAAACCATCCACCCGCCAAGGAATCCCTGTGTCCCCAGCTCCAGCCCTGTGCCCTCAGCCTCCCCTCCCAGCTGCCCCAGGCTGCCAGGCCGTGCCCCAGACCCCGCTGACCATTGGAGTTGTAGCCGCGGCACTGCCGGATGGGGTTGCCGTGCCGCACGTCCTGCCGCCGGCTCCGCCTGCGGGGAAGCGGGAGCTGAGAGGAGCAGCCTGTGGCCGGGGGTCCCTCGCTGCCCCTCCCTGCCCACGCTGTACCTCTTGGAGGAGGCGGAGTAGCGGGTGCAGGCGCTGCCGTCCCAGGCACAGTAGGGGTCCCGGGCCAGGCAGCAGTCAGCACAGGCTTCCCCGTACACGTCGCAGCGGTGCAGGGCCAGGTGGGTCACGCCTACGGCCGAGGACACATACAGCTGTTGCTGTTGGGAACAAGGAGGACAGGGTGAGATACTTCCTCACCCCCACGACATTAGGACCCCTGCAAACATCCTGTTCTGCTGCTGTGGTGATGCTGGGCAATGCCACCGCTGGGACCAGGATGGGATCTGCCCACCCAGCCTCTGCTATGACTCACCCTCTTGGAGGAGATGGTCATCGTCTTGATGGGGGCTGGCACCTGGATGAGAGCAGGAATGAAGAAGATGGAGGGATGACTGCTTGGACTGATGCTATAGCCCTGGGGTGGGCACCCTAGACCCCCCACAAGCAGCTGGAGCGGGCAGAGCAGGAAGGGGGAGATGTGAGTGGGCAGCAGGCAGGATGACCAACACCTGGAGTCCCTAAGGGACTGGCTGATGTCTCAAGGGGCTGTCCCAAGGGGCTGGCTGCTGTCCCAGGGAGTGACTGGTAACTCAAGGGGCTGGCTGGTGTCCCAGGGGGTTAGCTGGCGGGGTCAAGAACACTCAGTAGAGGGTGGAGGACATGCCAGCCCTTACCTTGAACACTTCAATCTCCTCCAGCATGAGCTCCTCTGTCTCCATGTCATCCCGGGGGAGCACAATGACCTTCTGCACGGTGCCCCGATCTGCAAGACACCACAGTGCCCACGTGCTCAGTGCTACCCTGGACACCCATGCCCTCCCTGTCTGTGAACGGGGTCCCTGCTGGGCCTGTGGAAAGGAAGGATCCCCCAGGCCCATTTCCATCTCTCTCCTGCTGTGGCAGCTAGCTATGTCTGGCGTGGAGTGTGCCAGCTCAGCTAATCACCTGTGTCTAGAGAGTGCCACCAGAGAGCCACAGAGTGCCCAGAGCAGCATGCAGACATGCACCAGGGCAAGAGAAGGACCAGGATGGATCATGGGTGCTCTGGGATGCACATTGAGAGCAGGGGAAGCATTGGCCCGGATGGTAGTGCCCCCAGGATGGGCACTGAGGTCTGGGAAAGACAGGGCCTCTAGGATGGGCAACTGGGCAGGAAAGGCACAGGGCTGGATGATGACGGGCTTAGCACAGGCAATAGGAATGGGTGGGTGCTATGGTCAGGAAAGGATAAGGTTGGATGATGAGGCCCCTGGAACAGGCACCAGGACAGGGGGAGGACCAGGCTGCATGGTAGAATCCCTAGGATGGGAAGTATCATGCCGGATCACTGGCTTCAGGGATAGCACCTGGGCTAAGGGAAGGACCAGGCAGGACAGTAGGGTTTGTGGGATGGCATCAGGACAGGGAAAGAACAGTCAGGAGGCTTGAGGAGGGGCAGGGATCTCAGGGGGGCATTCTCAGCCCCCCACCCCGCTCTAGCGGTGGAGGGCACCGTGCTCTGGCCAGCCCTGGTGGTGCCCGTGCCCTCCGGGGCCGCGCCGGAGCATGCTGCGTTCCCCGCGGTGCGCGGCGTGGGTACCTGTGCCC
This sequence comes from Motacilla alba alba, assembly GCF_015832195.1. Lineage (NCBI taxonomy): Eukaryota > Metazoa > Chordata > Aves > Passeriformes > Motacillidae > Motacilla > Motacilla alba. Next base: position 14,395,601 of record NC_052027.1, read on the forward strand.
AGGAAAAGCACCTCATAGCGCCCGTCTGCCGCATCCACCTGGTCCACGGCCACGGTGGTGAAGCGGTAGTTGACGTTGGTGCGGAGCACCAGTGGCTGGCGGTGCGTGGGGTACACGGAGTGGTACATCAGCGGGTGCGCGCGCATGAAGTTGATCACTTCGTCAGGGTAGTCCTTGGTCGACTTCATGGATGGGGTGAAGGTCCCCCCAGGGCACTGTGGCACAAACATCACCACGGCTTGGTGAGTTGGTACCCGAGCACAGGTCTGAGGGTGCCGGCTGCCTGGCAGGCGCTGGCTCACCTGGCCGTGGTGCCCGGGCAGTACTTACAGTGCCTGGACGGGGGTAGGGCATTTTTCCTGTGTAGGGCATCCACTGGTAGTTGGGTCCCTCCTTGTGGGCAAAGGGCCCATTGAAGACCATGCGGATGTCAGCCATCGAGTAGACACACACAGCGGAGCCTTTGAAGACCGACCTGGGGACAAGGACCTGCTGCCACCCTTTGTCATGGCATTGCCGGGACACCCACCCAGCTGAGACCCCCTCCTCTCCTGCACTGTGCCAGGAGGGTCAGCACTCACCCCGAAGCAGAGAACACAGCGTAGATAACAGGGTTCTTGGTGTCTTGAGTCTGCTGGATGAAGACGTCCTCTTGGGACAGAAAGATGGAGGCGTCACCATAGGGAAGGTAGGCAGGGACACCAGGGTACAGGCAGAGCAGTTACCCATGGAAGAGCAAGAGGCAGGGGGCAGCAGGGATGTCCCCAGCTCTGCCCAAGGTGCCCCCTGAGCCTGCAGGGGTAGAGAAGGTTCCCATCCCTTTCCTTGCACACTCACGGAGCTCGTCGAAGTGCGTTTCAATTCCATCGGGTCCCGGCACAGAGCAGACGAGCCGGGCCTTCAGGAAGGTGCTCCACTTGTTCACAAGGCAGCAGTGGCCCCCGTCGTCATTCTGGAACAGTGAGACCCCTGTGCTCAGCCCTGCCTGTCCCCCTGCCCAGCTCCTTGCCTGCTTCCTTGCCTCTCCTCTGCTACACCTACCAGGCAGATGCGCCCGATGCGGGAATAGACCCCAGGACTCAGCGGGGCATCAGCCGACTTCTCTCGGAAGAAGAAGTAGAGCTTGTCATCATTCCTCTCACTGCTGTCAGGGATGAGCTGGGCACGGACAAAGGCTGGGTCTGGAATGGCACAGCACAGCATGGCACCATCAGCCCAGTGGCACCCCTGCTCCATGCCACAGCAGGATGCTAAACCCCCCTCTGCTGAAGCATCACTTCACTCCCGGAAAAGCACTGTCACAGAGTGAGAGCTACATCTCTGGGTGTCTCTTGTGATCTCTAATGCACCAGGAGAGGCTTGAAGCATCCCTGGAGTCTCTGGGAGCATTCCTGAGGTCCACAGGTTGAAGAGATACATCATCTCTATAAGCAAGGTGGTGGGAACCAGTCTTCCCCCCAGGAAGGATAGGAAGGAACGACACAGCATGGAAGCTTCTCAGGAAGCTTCTCCCTGCCATCCATCAGCCGGTGCCCAGCCTGTGCTGACAGCTCCCCCTCTTCGGGTTACCACCCCGCTGGCTCCCCAGCCCAGCAGGGTCATCCCATCTGCTCTGCTCTGTTTACTCAGCTGCTGCCCCGCAGGCAGGGGTGCTCCGAGGGGGGCAGAATGAACGTTCGGGGTCACCGACTGCGGGCGACACGGTTGACATCTCAGCTGCAGAAACCCCTGCACTGACACCGGCAGAGCCAGCCCCATCTCTCACCAGTCTGCTCCCGCCACCCAGCAAAGCTCCAGGCATGTCTGTCACTGCCCCACACAGCTGTCCCTGCTCTTGTCCCTTCCCATCCATCCATCCATCCATCCATCCATCCATCCATCCATCCATCCATCCATCTATCCATCCATCCATCATCCATCCATAATCAATTCCTCCATCATCCATCTATCATCAATTCATCTATCCATCATCCATCCATCCATCCATCCATCCATCCATCCATCCATCCATCCATCCATCCATCCATTATCCATCCACCCATCCATCCATCATCCACCCATCCATTTTCTGTCCATCCACCCACCCACCCACCTTCCCCTGTCTGTTCTGGCAGAAGGAGGCAGTACCACATGACAGGTCTCAGCTCTAGGCCTGGAGCCATGAGGTCCCCAGGGCACCTGTGCCAGTGACACCGGAACTCACCATTGAGCCAGCGGGAATTGTACTGGTCTGTCCTCATGGCAGTCTGCTTGCCCATGGTGCGGAAGATGGCTGCGTCCGTGCCCATGAAGTCGATGTAGACGCCAGCATAAAGCTCTTCATCTGCAGAGGGCAGAGGTCAGCCAGGAATCCCCACCTCATCCCATCCAGCCACCCCTTCAATTGCCAGCCCAAGACCTGGCTGGTAGCCACCAGGCAACCAAGAGCCTGTGACCAAGAGCCTGTGACCATCCCAGAGAGTTGTGGAGGTTGGCACTGGTCTGTAACCACCATCAATTCATCAAACCCCTCCTCTGCTGGGCCAGGTGCCTGGCCAGCTGAAGCAGGCAGGGGTGGTGCAGCAGGATCCCTGCTCCTGGTGGGAGCAGCTGTTCCATCCTGCCTGCATATTCCCTCTGCCCAGAGGAGGAAGCACTGGCTCCAGGGAGCCACAGGACTCACTTATTAATGCAGAGACAGTGTCTACTTTGGGGTCGTAGGAGCATTTCCCCTTGCCCGACTCCAGCTTGTCTGGCTCCAGGTAGAAGATATAATCCTGGAGAAGGAAGCAAATAGAGCAGCTGGTTAGACTTTCACCCCTCCACTCATGTGACAGCTCCCACAGCCCACAGGAAGGCAGCCTCCTCCAGGATGGTGCACAGCAGCGAGGGCAGATGTGGAAGGGGTCTGCAGGTCTCCTGAGAAGCTGAAGCTCCTGTGAGTGACTCCTCCAAAGATGCTGGGTTCTTCTCCATGCCCTCCATCACTTGGCTGAGCCATCAGGCTGAAGTGGGGCATCCATCCCCCAGGTCTGGGAAAACATCCCCCTCTGACTGCCTCTTCACTCCAGCTGGCTGTGCTGCACATTGCTGCTTGCCCAGCAAGGTCACACAGTTCCAGCAGCTTCAGCAGGCAGGGTCTGGCCTGCAGCACAGCTCAGCACAGCTTGGCTGCTGGATCCACTGCACTTCTCTTGCCAGAGGCCATTTTCCAGTGCTTTTCTTCACATGGTGAGATGCTGCGTCTGCTCCATGGGATGCCTCCCTACTGTCACTTCTGCCTTCCTGTGGCCTTCCCTGGCACCATCACACATTCCCAGCCAGGAGCGAGACCCACGCTGCCTCTGCAGGCACATTCAAAATCCTCTGCCAGGGCTGGCTGGGGGCACACGGGGACGGGCTGGCCCAGCCAGGTCACTCCTCACCCTGGCAAAGGGACCACCTTCAGCTGAGACAAAGCAGCAGCACAGAGCATCCATGGGGAGCCTGGGCATGGGGGGACCTTAAGCAACCAAACTGGGCAGATGCCCACTGGCCCTATGCCCTGGCTTTGGCACATGGGTGATAGACATTGTGACAGCCACCCTCCATAGAGAAGCCAGCAGCGCCCTGGTGGAGCCCAGGCTCTGGGAAAAACAAGAGAGGGTGAGGGGCTGGGATCTCTCCGTGGGCATCTCTCACTGAGGGTTTGCTCACCAGCTCCTCTGGGGGCACTCAGGCCCAGAGATGGGCACAGCCATGTTGTACCACCTGCATCACCGCACTGTGCAGTCTGTGCTGCCATCACCATCACAAACACCTCAGCCCAATGCTGGCCCTGCTCCTGAAGTGGGCAAACGCCTCACAACCTCTCTCTCTCCAGCACAGCCCTGGCACTGGCTGCACCATCTCACCCTCCTGGTCAGGAGCCATTGTGGTGCTGGCACTGCTGATCGGCTAACGCACCTGGAAATGCACCAGAGCTGCCAGGAAGCACGTGCTGGCAGCCCCCAGGGAGCTCCTGCTGGGACACACACCCTCTCCCCAGCAGGGGTGACCTGAGGGAGCTAAAATGGCAATGGCCTTTTCCCAGCTGGCACTGGGGAATTGGCAGCAGGAGCTGCCTGCAGTCCGGGAGATGCTCACTGCCAAGCATCACCCTTTGCCCCTGACCACCCAAGGAGCTGGGGGAGCCCCAGGCTGCACCAGGGTGCCCATGTCCCCCATGCTCCCCAGCCCATGCACTGACCCATGTTAGTCCGGAGGGGAGAGGCTCAGGGGTGACACTGTCAGGGTGGGCTGCACGCTGGGGTGTTCCCAGAAGCCGGGGATGCTGCCACCTCCCTGAGTGCACTTGACCGCCAGGATGACATAAGCCCCTCTTGGGGCAGGTGAAGCAGCTGCTCAGTAATGTTTCTGTAGGCTCTACCCAAACACCTTCTGCACATTACTCGGGCATCCTCCCCTCAGTCATTCCAAGCCCTGTGGCTCTGCCGACACATGGTCCCACTTCCAAGGGACACAGCAAGTCAGGCAAAGTCAGTGGTGGGTGGAGAGCCACCATCCCTGACAGTGTCCCCCACAGGGGGGAACCTACATGGACCAGGAGGAAGGAGTTAGTGAGAGAAGAAAGCCGACGCCAGGCCGGTGGCCGGGAGATGCTGTGCTGGGAGGGGGCCCAGGGGTCGAAGCATGCCAGTGGGATGAAGGAGCCCGCGGCCCTGGTGTGCCCCTGTGCCAGGTGGGCACGGCTGCGGCGGGCTCCCAGACCCGTTCCCACCTTGCTTTGTGCTGGTCTCGGGCTGAGGGGGCTGTCGGTGGATCTGCTTTCCCGGCCTCCCGGCTGGCTCGGCGGGAACCCCTGGGGAAAAGCAGGGCAGAGAGTTAGCACCAGCAGGGGAAGGACCCCCCTGGGCAGGGGTGACCAGGGGACCCCAAGAGATGGGGTGATGGATGCCCACTGAGCAGCAGCACTGCTGTCCCCCTGCATTCCTTCATGCTCCAGGCTGGGCTGGCCTCCAGCAGGAGCTTCTACAGGATGGATCCTGCTCTCTCCCAGGGAACTGGGGTGCCCTTAGCATGGGGTACGAGAGAGTGGAGAAATGGCTGCCCACAGCCAGCCAGGCTGGGCTCGCACCTGGGGGCTCAAAAATGGCACCTGCCACCTTGTTCCTCCTGTGCTGATGAGCAATGCCTCAAAGCTATCAAAGCATCAAAGCTATTAGCACCACGGGGTCACTGCGCACTTCCACACTGCCACTGACTCTGCTGGCCAACTAGTGCTGTCCTTGACTGCACTGGCACCCTAGGTCCTCCTCATGTGCTGCCACTCCCCAGCTCAGTCCCAGTCCAACCCCAGTTTGGAATGGTCTGAGCAGCATCCACCTCTCTCAGTGCCCGTGCCAAGCTTGGGGGCTCTGAGGCACATGCCCGTCTTTCATATCCAGCGCCGTGATCCTCCATCAGTTTGGGCTGGTGACTCCCTCTCCAGCCTCAGGAGAAGACACAGCCTGGGAACTGTCACTCCAGCACAGAGAGGACAGACACCTCACAGGGCTTGGGACCCCTGGACACTCATGCTGCTACTCGCAGAGACCAGCTCCCTCCCAAGGCTGTCCTGAAAATGCTCCTCTGTCTGCCACACCTCCTGCCTGGCAGCATGCAGCTTTGACGCCACCCTCTCACTGCCCGCTGTGGTCCTTGGTGCTGAGTGACATCCATTCGGGGGCGTTCCTGACATTGCCACACGAGCTGGCACAATCCCTGCACGGTTCTCCCTGTGCAGCACCGGTGCTGGCATCCTTGGAATCCTTGGTGAGGGGCTCAGCAGCCTGGCAGCAAGTGGGAAGCTGGGTTGACATGTCTCTCGTCCCAGTGGAGATCCAGCAGTGGCTGCAGCCAGGAGGGTGGGAGGGCACGTTGTGTGGAAGCTGCCATCAGAGTACAGCCAAGTTCCAACATGAAGAGAAGTTCTTGGTCTGTGGAGATGGCTTGGCCCCACTCAGCAGCACAACACGGTTAGCCATGCTCACGCCAGCCTGCCCTTGCCCGCAACCTTCAGCCCCCAACGTCCCCCACCAGCCAGCAGAGCTGAGCCGAGCACCCACCCCACGGCAGCGCCCTGGTGGCCGCGCCAGCACCACCGTGCCAGACACCAGCTCCGCACCCCCATCCCTCCCGCCCCTCACCTGGGCTTTGCGCCCGCGGTTGACGAAGGCACAGATGGGGTTGTAGGCGCCAGTGCCGCACACGTAGAGGTGTGTCCGGTTCCAGGGCTGGATCAGGCGGATAAAATTGCCACATTCCCCCTGGGAAGCAGAGGAGAACGCATCAACACAAGCATGGGGGCTACAGATTGCTGTGAGGCTGTGTAGGTGTGGGCATGGGATGAAACAGGATGGCATGTGGCATGGGACAGCATGGATCAGGGTTGGCATGGGCCACGAGCCGGCAAGCCAGGGAGCCCAGGCCTGGCTGGTAGGAGGAAGCAGCATAGGGAGCTTGGCCTCCTGCTTGCCCAGAAAGCCAGGAACTGCCTGGCTGGAACAGAATGGGTGACAGCACACTGCAACACCCTAGGGTGCCACCCCATCTCGACATAGCTGTACATGCTAGGGGGTGGATTTTCCAGAGTAGGATACAGGGACATGAATCCCACTCCAGAACCAGGCACCAGCCCCATGCCACTACCAGAAGGGGGTTCATGGTGGTTACTCACATTACTGTTCTTGCCTGATAGGATGCACTCCTCGATCCTCTGCTGGGACGCGGGCCAATGGATCTGTAGAAACACCAACCCAGGGGAGACCAGGACTCCCACCTGGCCCCACCAGCACCAGTTATCGCCATCGAGCTCTTGCCCTGGCATCCAAAAGGTCCCCAAAGTGCTCAATTACCCCCTTCCACCTGCTCTGCCCAGCCCTGCCCTCAGCTTACGATGAGGGGCTCGCGGTTGATGTCGTGCAGGTCCAGAGAGAGGACGTAGTCCTTGCTGCCCACGTACATGCGGTCGTGGTCCTCATCCTTCAGCAGGATGCGGTAGTCACTGGAGTTGAGCAGGAAGTTGAAGAAGTGTGCTGTGCCTGTCGCCTTCAGCTCTACGGGGGAAAGGGGAAGGTGTCAGCAGCCCAGGGACCCCCGTCTTCGCCAGTGTCATCCCCGAGTCCAAGCCTGGGCCCAGCTGGAGGACACCCCATGAGAAGAGGTGCCCACTTTCCACTCCATGAGCACCATGATACTGCCACCTCTATGAGGGACAGGGGACAATGACAGAGACGCTCATGGCCAGCTGAGACAACCAAGAGTGGCCAGAAGAGAAATCGTCAGAACCTGGGCTCAGGAGATCGAGCACCCCACGGGAGGGAGTGGAGGTTGCCATTGAGATGGGGCAGGAGGCTGGAGCTCTCTGCCACCTCAGCCCAGACACCACCGCTCTCAACATTTCTAGCATCATCCCCCTCCTGCACTGTGACCCCATGTTCTGGCCAAGCCTCTGGCTCCTAGGATGGGAGAGCTGGGACCCCAAGGAACCAGCTCCAGGGGAGGTGACGAGCTTCTCCCCCACCCCGCACACCCCATCCCCCCTTGGAAAGTTATTTTTAGTCTAAGTGTGGGAGCAAGGAGTGAAAGAGGATAATGAGGGTCATGAATATTCACAAGTGCAACGAGGCAGCCAGATGGAAGGCAGAAGTGCTGCAGATGATGTGGGCCAGTGCCAAGAACCACGCGGCAGGGGCCAGGGCATAAGTAAGACAGAACACCCTGCCCCAACAGGATACAATCTGTCCTGGAGGCCACCTCTCTGGAGATGCCGCTCTTTGGAGGTGTCACTCCCCTTGGAGGTGTCACCCCCTTTGGATACCACCCCCAAAAATCAGATGCCACCTCCATGGGATGACATCTGCCCTGGATGCCACCCCTTTACATACCACTCCAAGCCATCAGATGCCATCCCCATGGCATGTCATCTTCCCCATATGCTTCCTTTTGGAGGTGCTGCTCTCTTAGGATGCCATCAACAGCCATTGGATGCCATCTCCACGTGATGCCATCACCTCTGAAGCCAATCTCTTTGGAGATGCCACGCTTTCAAAAGGTGTCACCCTCTTTGGATGCCACAAACAACAACCAACTGCCATCCTCAGCCATTGGATGTCACCCTCATGGGATGCCATCTGCCCCAGATGCCATACTCTTTGGCGTTGCCATCCTCTTTGATGCCACATCCATGATACACTGATCCAATGAGCACCCTCACCCTGTGGAGTGCGTCCCCCCATGCAGAGGGGTGCCCAGTGCAGAGAGCGGGAGCAGCTCTGGGGACCCTTCCTGGGGAAGAGCAGAGCAGGGTCCTGCAGGTCAGTGTCAGGAAGCATTGCCGTGGCTTCCAGGCAGCACCGGCAGGGCTCCAGCAGCCAGCTTCCATTCCCAGCGGGAGGCCAAGTGCCTGCAGATCCCCTGACCTCCCACCTCCCACTGCACAAGGGACTGCAATGTCCCACAGGTGCCCCCAGGGTCCCTTCCCACCCAGGGCAGCCCCTCTGTCCCACAGCTGGCAGCAGCTGACGGTCCCCAGTGCCGCTCCTGCGCGATGCTGGAGCCGCCCAGCCGCGGCAGCGAGGCCAGAGCGCACACACGGTGTGGGAACCCTCGGGGCCGGCTGCGGGAAACGGCGTCACGGGCTGTGACATGAGCCCCTCCTGGCTTGGGGGCGTGGGGCCTGCCTGTCTGCCAGGGCTGGATGGCGGGACGAGCACGGTGGGCATGTGCAAGGAATCTGGAATTTGGGCTGCAGGCGGGGGAGCCGTGGCAGAGGTGCAGTGGAACAGTGCCAAGGTTGGGGGGCCAGGCAGCCGCTCACCCACCCACCCACGGCAGGCTCCTCCTCCTGCCTGGCCCATCTGGGCTCCAGATGCTCCCTGTTGCTGGCGCTGGCTCACATGCCACCCATGGCGTCCCCAGCCTGTCCTGTAGCGGTCCCTGACTGTGCCACGGCACACTGGGTCTGCTCCCTGCCTGTCCTCCGTCCTGAAGCTGCCCCACTGGCCCGTACATTGTGTGAGTACAGGTGTGTGCCCCTCACTCTGTGAGTGTGTGTACAGGTGTGTGTCCCACACTCTGTCTGTGTGTGTGTACAGAGTCTGTGTGTGTACAGGTGTGTGCCCCACACTCTCTCTGTGTGTGTACAGGTGTGTGCCCCACACTCTGTCTGTGTGTGTACAGGCGTGTGCCCCACACTCTCTCTGTGTGTGTACAGGTGTGTGCCCACACTCTGTGTGTGTACAGGTGTGTGCCCCACACTCTGTGTGTGTGTGTACAGGTGTGTGCCCACACTCTGTCTGTGTGTGTGTACAGGTGTGTGCCCCACACTCTGCGTGTGTGTGTACAGGTGTGTGCCCACACTCTGTCTGCGTGTGTACAGGTGTGTGCCCCTCACTCTGTGTGTGTACAGGTGTGTGCCCACACTCTGTCTGCGTGTGTACAGGTGTGTGCCCCTCACTCTGTGTGTGTACAGGTGTGTGCCCCACACTCTGTCCCTGTGTGTGTACAGGTGTGTGCCCACACTCTGTCTGTGTGTGTACAGGCGTGTGCCCCACACTCTCTCTGTGTGTGTACAGGTGTGTGCCCACACTCTGTCTGTGTGTGTGTGTACAGGTGTGTGCCCACACTCTGTCTGTGTGTGTACAGGTGTGTGCCCCACACTCTGCGTGTGTGTACAGGTGTGTGCCCCACACTCTGTGTGCTGGTGCCTCCCTCAGTGTGATGCTGGTGTCGGTGGGGACCAGAGCTCGGGAGCCAGGAAAGGGCAGGGTGGCTCTGGCAGTGAGTGACACCGGCAGGGCAGAGGAGCTCGTCCCCAGCTGCCAAAGATGGAGCTGAACGCCCAGGCTTCCCACTCAGGACAGAGACACCTGGAGCAGACAGAGACAGGGATGGCAATTAAACTGGACAGGAGCCCCCATGCCAGGACAGCCCCTCATGTGTCAACCCTGTCAAGCCTGGGAACACCAGCACCAACAGCCCCGGAATCTTGGAGCGCCGGGACACTGGGTGGTGGAGGGTTCCATGTCAGTGACGGGCCCTAATACCCCACATCCACTACGATGGGCGTCTCACGGGCTTGGCAGGGGACGGGGCCAGTAGCACAAAGGGCCCTGGCCCCCCGCCGGTGGCTCCATTCAGCCCCACGGCCCAGCGATCAGAGGGGGCACTCCCAAAGCAGGGCGGTGCCGGACCGCTGCCCCGTAACGCCCTCTCCAAAGACAATGGGGCAGGCAAGACCCTGCCACAACCTCTGACCTCCCAAACCTCCACCGCACTGCCTAATCCCCCAGGGTCACTGGGCCCCCAAACCTGCCCCCAGCAGCCAGGGGTGTCCCCGGGGATGGAGTGGGGCTGGAGAAGCCCGCTCACCAGGCGATGCGCCCCAACGAGCAAATTCCCTCCTGCTTCGCCATTGCCAATCCCAGCACCGGCAGAGCTTCCCCGGCTGGCCGGGAGCCTAATCCTATTTTAATTGCCGAGCACCGGAGCCAGGAGCCGCTCGGCATCACAGCCAGGGTGGCCTCCGTGGGGACCGTCCCCTCAACATTCCGCCGAGCCCCCGCCGAGCCCCCCGGGACTCGCCTGCCCGCAATCGTTTTGTGTCCTTGGGCGTTGAGCTGCAATTACCCCGCGCCCTCGAGTGATGCCCGCGGCCAGGAGCCCGAGGGCTGGCAACAAGGCGAGATGCTCCGCTTTGCCCGCGGCACCGCCGCCCGACTGCACGCTCTGCACAGCCAAATTCTTCCCGCAATGCCAATTTCGGGCTGCATTCCCAGCTCCGGCAGCTGTCCACCGTTGCTGGCTGTCACCACCGGCCCCCATCGGGCAGGGGTGAGTGGTCCCTATTCATCACCCCCTGGCACGGAGACCAGCGCTGATCTCCAAAGCAAATGGGAGATTTTGGGGGTTCTCGAGAAACCGCGCACCCCGTGGGACTCCTCACCCCACCCCAATCCGCCCGACTCCCCCAAACATCACCAGGGCACCCGCTTGAAGGGTTAATGCCATTACGGCCCGAGCGGGTCACCTCCCCAGGTGCACCACTACTGCATTCCCCAAAACCAATTACAGGCGCTCTCACCTAATTAGATTCTAATTATGGGCTTGTAGCGCATTCAACATAATTAGCATGTAAATTACACGGCGTGTTTATATTCAATAACCGCACTCCCGCCCCCCTTACCACCCCCCCACCCCGGCTGGCGGAGCCAGAGCCTTTCGGGAGCCCTTTCTTTGCATGGGGAAGAATGAATTCACTTTAAATGCCGATGGAGAAGCCCAGCACTGATCCCAAGGGAGCCTGGCACAGCAGGGATAAATCCCATCTCCATCCTGCAGCGTTTTATCCCACAAATTTAAAAGCGTGCCCCAAATTTTGATTATGTTCCCTTCTAATTTTTTTCCCTAGTCGGAATTTGAGATGCAGCTTTTTGGGTATGCGTCAGAGGGGCAGGATGGGGAGCACTGCCAGGAGAGGGATAGGGGGCTGGATGTGTCCCCTCTCGCGGTTAAAGCATTTGTTGTTATTGGGGCTGATCAAAGAGCTGGGTGGGTCGTCCGATGAAAGCAGAATTGCTTATTTGTTTGAGCGTCACTCCGCTACCCCTTGATGGGTTATTTATGATGTAATTAAGCTAATTACATGTAATAAGAGAGTTTCCGTGGCCCCCAGCCAAGCTCTTTTCCCATTTAACCGATTCACAGGTGGGAGGAAACCGAAGCTGCCTTGCAGGGGCTTGGGAGATGAAATAACTCCTGTTCCCGCTTGCTGCCTTCCAGCCCCGACCATCTCCAGCGCCCCTGGAGCATCGCCCCGTGCCGGCACCGCGGCACAGGACAGGTGCGGCAGCCGCCCGGCTCGGATCCCGGGGGATGAAAGAGCTGCCGGCCGGGCGCTCCCCGCAGCCATCGCAGCCCGGCCGCTTGGGCGCAAGCCAAAAAACAATTAAAAAAATAAAAAGAAAACCCACATTTTTTCAGCGGAAACCGCTGATTCATCCCCGGGCCAGCCTGCCCCAAGCGCTGGCGTGTGCATGCGCCCCAAGGAGCGGCGCTGCGAGGGGGGACCCCGTCCCCAGCAAGCATCACTGCGCAGTGGAGACCAGGCTCTGGGCTGGCTCGGGGGATGCTCCGGCAGCATGAAATCCCCTTCAGGAAAGACCCTGGCTTCGGAAAAAAATACTTTAATCACCCCAAAAGCACAGTGCTGAGCTGATGTGCCCCAACCCACCGCTCTTTGGGCTCTTTTGTTTAATGTCAGGACATGATTTCTTCCCGCAGCCCCCGAGGGGAGGGCACGGCGCCGGGGGAAGCTGCGGCTGCTCCAGGCCCATTGCTCTGTGCCCGAGCAGCTCTGCAGCGGGAACAACACCCCTGCCAGGACCCCGGGAAGGGCCATGCTGTTCCATAAGGAGCATTGTTAATTTGAGGGATAACTAGCTTATTAGACATAGGCTTGGGGGGGCTGAAATTGCACAGGGTTTTTTGGGGGAGGGAGGGTTTAAGGAGCTTATGGAGCTTCGCAGCCGGAGCCAGGGAGCTCAGCCCCAGCAGCAGCCGGTCCCAGCGGGTGGAGGGGCTCTGCCGCAGCCCCCCACTGTCCCAGCCAAGGAAATCCTCTTAGGGGTCACAGGGTTCAGCCCCGTGTCCCCGCCCCTTAGGGCACGGGAAAGGGGACTGTGGCATCCCCCTGACCTTTACGGGGTCTGAGGAGCAGCATGGGGCACTCACGCCAGGGTGGGGACCAACAGCGCCAGTGTTCCCAGCACACTCCCGGTACTGGCTGTCCCTAAGCCCTTGGCCCTGCTCACACCCCCCTGTTTATCCCATCCTGCTGTCGCCAAGCAGTGCCCACAGCTGCAGCAGCTTAGGAGGGCGCCTGGGTGGCCCCTAGGACATGGTCCCCTGTCCGGGCTCCTCTCCAGCCATCTGCCACCCCCTGGCCCGGATCAAGCGTGCCGGTATCTCCCGGCCAGCAGAGATGCCAGGGGGGTGGGAGGGGAAACTGAGGCACGAGGCAGGCAGGAGCGAGGCCACGCAGGGGGCTGGCGGTGGAGCCCAGAGGAGACTCCATGCTCGGTTCATTCTTTTTAAAGTAATTTTTTTCCCCTGCAGGAACTGCCCTGCCTCTCACCCTGCCCCTCCCCGCCGGGGCTGCCCCTGGCTGGATCTCAGCCACAGCTTTTCCGAGAGGTGGCAGCACGGCTGTTCCCCTCGCTGCGGGGAGTGGCTCCCGTTTGGGAGCCCCGCGGAGAGCCCTGACCTCGAGGGCTTCCCGCCGTGATGCGGGGCCAGAGCCCTCCCTTCCTTCCCGCACGCTTTTCCCACGCTGGACAGGGAGCAGGACACGGAGGGATGAATCACCTCATCAGCATCACCTCCTGCATCCTCGTGGGGAACGGGCCAGCCTCTCTGGTGCCCGAGCCCCCGGCCCGGAGGAAGGCCCAGAGCAGAGGGGACCGCAGGATGTGTACAGCAGCGTGGGGAGTGAGTGAATTGTTAGCACGGAGATGATTAAAAATATCCACCCTATTTCTGGCCAGCACTGGGCTGGGATCTGGGAAGAGCTGTTGGCAAAAGGGAGCTGTGCCGGAGCCGCTCCCAGCACTGTTCTTTCCATGCCGGTCACCTTCCTCCTGCCGACACACGGACAGGAAAGCCTTGAGAGGAGGACAGACGTAAAGAGACCACGGGGGTGACGGGATGGGGGGAGGACTGACCCTGCCCAGCCCATCACCCTGCACCAGGGCACAGCAGCTCAGCTCCCACCCCTTTCCTATCACTTCAGTATTTTACAGATGGATTTTTTTCATGCCCTCAGACGCCGGGGCTCCGTGGAGGATGACGCAGGCCCCGGGGAGCTGCGACAAACCCCTGGCTGGCGATAACAGCAAAGGCAAACAAACCAGAGACGCTCCTGCCGCTGGCAGGGCTCCAGGCAGCGCGGCCGCCCGGGCCAGGCGCCGGGGGACACGCTTGGGGACACGGCAGCTTCTTGCCCAGCAGACCGGCCACAAGGCCGCCTCGATCCCACCCTGGCACTGGGAGGCTTTAGCCAGAGGGATGCTGTGCGGGAGACCCGCAGCCCAACTCAGCGGCTGTGGCTGCACAAACGGCCACCTGGTCCCCTGTGGCAGCACAGCCACCCCTGACAGCAGAGCCCAGCCCAACTCATCACACCAGTGTCCCCCAGCCCAGACCCATCACACCCAACCCCTCTGTCTGCAGCTGCACTGGAGGTTTGGGGCCAGGCATTCGGGTATCATCCCTGCTCTACAGGCAAGAGAAGGGGCTGGGCCATCCACCAAGTGCCACTGTCACCCCCTGGCTCATGGCTCTCTCGCTCCAGGGAGGCTGCACACAGATGATCAACTCAGGAAGCTGCTCACCAGCAGTTTGGTGTATGGCTCCCAGCTGGCCCTCCAAGAAGACTCTGGGAGAATTCTCCACCACTGCCACCCTTGTCAGAGGACAAGCAGGAAAGAGGCGAGTGGCACTCCTTCCCAACCCCAATGTGCTTAGATCCAGCACACCGCTGGCATTTCTTCTCCGTGTGCCAGTGCAAACCAGCCCTTCTCCCACCACAAATCCCCCCTCCAGGCAGCAAGGGCAGGGGGAGCCCTGCCACACCACCTCAGGCAGGAGGGAGAGGGACTGCAGATCCTGAGCACAGCCCGGAACCATTGCTCAAACCAGCTGGGGCCAAAAAAAACCAGCCCCAAACCAGCCCCCAACTTGTGGCACAGCAAGCTTAACCATGCCTATCCAGAATTAATCTCGCTCCTGGAGCACAGGGTGGTGGTGGGCACCAGCTCCAGCTGGGACTTTGCTGGAGCCTCCCCTCCCCACAGCTGTGAGGAAGAGGTGTTTTAAGCCAAGGCGGAGAAGCATCTGTACAGCAGCTAAAGTGCCCCAGCAGCCCCCAAAACCCTCCAAAAATGCTGTTCGGAGAGGAAAGCGGCGCCTGCCTCTGGGGAGGAACTTGCTCACTGCTTTCCAGCCTGGACTTGTCCCCAGACTCTTCATACCAGCCATTTTTTCTGTCAAGACCAGCCTGTAACACCCATGGCTATTGCTGCTTCACCGCGTTTGCTGTCAGCCCCCCCTGCCCGGCTCTGCTGTGCTCTCCATCAGCTCTGCCACCACATCCTCGGGCTCACAGGTTCACTAGGTGACCAGAGGGCAAAGGCACAGTGGGACAGCAAAGGAGGGGCATAGGCAGCACAGCCCCAGCTCTCCCACAGACCCCAAGGGGAGGCAGACAGGAGACTCCTCGTGTCTGTCACCTCCTGACACACATCTAAGCAGGCAAGCCCCCAGCAGAAACAATTTCCGTTCCGCTCCTCAAGGTTTGCAACCCTGGGACCTGCCTCATCCTCAGCCTGCCCTGCTCAGCAACCTCAAAACACGAGCTCAAGACAAACCCCTCCACCAATGTGCACCCCAAAGCTGACCCAGGGGTCCCCCCCCAGCTCCTAGAGTGCCTGGGTGGGCTGAGCAGCCCCGGTATGAAAGGGTTAAGCCCCTTCCCCCCACCCAGCACCCTCCCCTCCTGCCTCTCCCGGCTCCCTGCCAGCTCCCAGGCGTTAATACCAGCTGGGGGGGTCGGGGCGGCGTCAAGCTGCTGTCTGGAATCGGGGTGCTGCCGGGGGGGCTTCCTGCACCTCAGCACCCAGCTTTGCCAGATGGAGGGAGCCACCCACCCACAACAGGAAGCAGAGTGGGGGCTCCAGGCAGGCTACCAGCCCCCCCAGACCGCGTGTGCTGGTGCAGATCGGGAGCTCAGCCACACCTGAATGTGGATCCCCGTGGAGATTTCTGAGGGTGCAGATCGCTGATGCCCCCCGAGCGAGGAGGAGGAGGAGGAGGAGGAGGAGCCTGTACTGGGGTGCCCGTGGTTTCCTCCATCTTGGGGTCCCACCCTGCCCCCCACTCCAACGACCAGACTCTTACCTTTGAAGGAGAGCTGCACTCTGGGGGTAGCGAAGCCGTGCTCTTTGGGATGGGCAGCCCGCCAGCCCAGAGTCAGCAGGGTGGCCCAGAGCAGGACACCGACCACGGGCATGGTGGGCACGCGCCTGGCGCCGAGATCGAGGGGAGTCTGGGGGAGCCGAGCCTGCCAAGGAGGGCACACGTGGGAGGGATGTCAGTTCACTGCGCCCACCACCGCCCTGAGGGGTACAAGCCCCTCATCCCGCTCTCCATCACCCGCTGGCACGCAGCGTCCTCCGGGGAGGACTGGAGGCCAGCCCTGGGAAGCTGAACCCCGCTCTGCAGATGGGGGGCAGGGGGCACAAATCAGGGGGCCGCAGCGTCACCTCTGTGGTGAGCACGCAGGGCGAGGCAAGCGCAGAGAGAGCCGCTGCAGCACCCTCCTCCACCCCAGCTGGCAAGCCTTGGCCAGGTCAGGAGCATCCCTCCATCCCTCCTCACACCCCCCCTCAGCCGCAGCCTCCCCAGCCCCCCGCCGGGCTGGCTTTCCCTGCCCCGGCACCCAAAGGGGTCCCACTCCCAGCCCTCGCCTCCCCACCTCTCCTCCCAGCCCCCAGCAAAGCCACAGCAAGCAAAGCTGGGATCAAATCTTTCCAACATGAAGGAAATCTGGACTTCATTATTCCAAGAACGTACAAAAAAAAAAAAAAAAAAAAAAAAAGATTTTTTTTTTTTTCATAAATAAAAGAGGAAGAAAAAGAAGAGGAAAAAAAAAAAAAAGCCCTGCCTGTGTGCCAGGCAGCTGGACTCCCTGGGGCTCCGGCACTGAGCGGAGTCCGCCAAGCTGCCTCCAGCGAGCCACACACGCACCCCGGCACGGCACGGGGCACGGGGCACGGTGCCCCCCGCGCACCCCACGGCCCCTCCTGGACACACCCTCCCCCGGGCCAGGCCCCTCTCCCGAGGCAGCACCCTCCTGCGGGTCTCCAGGGCACCTCAGCGGGATCTGGGAGGAGGCCCGCGGTGGGAAGCCCCTCGTGTCCCCCGGGGGCTGCACGCCTGGGTGGGATGCGCTGTGCCACAGGAGCCGGGTGGGCTCAGGCATGGGGGGAGCATCCAGCCAGCCCAGCAAAGGGGGTCAGCTCTGTGGGAACAGGGGTCCCCACCGTGACACCCCAGCGAAGCCATGCCCTCCAGAGCTCTTCCAGCCGCCACCAGACAGCCCCACAGGGGACAGGCACACCCAAAGAAGCTGGATGGATGGCTGGGAACCCTTTGGGGCACCCTGGAGAGAGATGCTGAGCTGCAAGGGGGGCAATCCCGCACCCCACCCGGGTGGTCTGGCTGGCCTCTCCTGCAGTGCACAGCACCCACACTGCCAGCCCCAGCCCCGAGCAGGGCAAGGGCACTGTCACCAGCAGCAGGGCAAGACCCCGAGTGTGGTGGCACCGCTGCCCCCTGGGGCTGTGTATTTTTTCTTCTCCTTCTTGCCTTTGGGGTCAGTAAATATTTCCATTTGCTCCTCCGTCCCTGAGCACACCCAGCTCTGCTCCATTGTACTGGTATTCGGTCCCTTTTCAGGCTGCCTTCCCCCTTCTCCCACCCATTCCCAGGCTCTGCCCTTCCCATCAGCGCCAGGCCGGGACAGCCTGCACCCCCAATTCCTCCACCAGCCAAAACTCCAGTTGGTTGCAGTTAAATAACCCCCCTCCATCCAAACCTCCCCCCTCTCCCCGGCAGCTTTAGGAAATAATTCTGGCAAATCCTACTATTGCATTTGGATGGAGCGGCGTACGCGTCAGAGACAGGGAGCGAGATGGCAAACAAAGGAAAAGAGGGAGAGGAGGGGAGCGCAGCGAGCGCAGGGCGAGGAGAGGGGAAAGGGCCGGCGGTGAGTGGGGGGCACGCGGACCCGGCTGGGAAAGGCAAATTCCGAGGAAGCAAAAAAGGGAAACGGGCCACTGGAGTGCACCTTGGCCAGGAAATGTCCATTTCCAGGGTCATCTGCACTCGGGGGAAACGGAGAACTCCAGGGGAGAGCGGCCACATTCCTGCCCTCCAGCCCCCGGGCTGTCTGGGCTTGGAGGAGTTTTTTGGCCATTAAAGTTTGGCCATTGCTTGTGCTGCCGCAGGAAGATCAAAATCGCCCTCGGCTTTATCCCCCCTTCCCCAGGCCGGTCAACCCAGCGCCGCCGAGCCCAAGCAACGAGGGAAAGGTTTTCTCGTCTGGAACAGGGACTCCTGTTGGGGAGCGAACCCCCAAAGAGGGCCGAGGGGATGCCTCGGGAGAAGCCCGGGGGGACCCAGGGGTAGGGCTGCCTGCACGCCCGCTCCCCGTGGCCTCGGGAGAGAGCAGGAAACATTTTGGGAGGGAAAAGCAGTAGAGGCAGGATAGGCAGTGGGAGGGGAGCCTGGCCCACCTCCGGCCACGGCGCGCGATGCCATCAGTGGGAAGGGGGGAAAAATAGGGGGGGAAAAAAATAACATAACACAACACAATAACGCTACATGTCCAGCGCGGCCCCGCGCACACGGGAAATAACTTTGCACAACTTTGCGCTCTGGCACGCCAGGCCTGTCCCCAGGGAGCGCCGACTGTCCCCTGCGCCCCCCGCCCGGGCGTCCTCCGCGCAGCCCCAGCGCGCCGGGGCGCGGGGTCCCGCCGGGGCTCGGCGTCCCACCGGGGCGGGCTCCGCCAGCCTGCTCCAGGGTGCCGGGCGTTCTCCGGCGTGCGCGTCTGCCCCGGCACCCCCTCCCTGGGCAGCCGCTCGCCGCCGAGCCCCGCCGCAGCCCCCATGCCCCGGGAGCTCCCTACCAGCCCCCGTCCCCTGCGACAGTCCCCCCGCCCCGAGAGGGACCGGGGCGCGCCCGCCCAGCCGCGGCTGCCGGGAGCAGGGGGACCGGCAGGGTCCCCCCGCCTCGCTATGACCCCGCCGCCGAGGCGGGGAGCGGGGATCCCCGGCGCGCCCGGTGCCGCCGCCGGCCCGGGGAAGGGGTCCCAGCCCCGCACCGCCGGCAGCAGCCCGAGCCCCACCTGCGCGCTCCACCGGCAAGTTGCGGCGGGGGGGACCCACACGCGCGAGTTCCGAGCGCCGGAAAGTTTTCCCGGGGCGCCCCCCGCGCCGGGCATCCGCTCCGCCGCCCGCCGCCGCTCTTACCTCCGCGGGGGTCCCGGCGGCGGCCGGGCGGTGAGCAGGGCGGCGGGGCTCAGCGCCGCGCCCGGGTCCCGCGGCCCCCCGCCATCTCTCGGCCGCGACTGCCGCCGCGGCCCCGGCCCGTGAGCGCCGGGCGGGGCGGGGCGGGGCGGGGCGGGGCGGGCACCGGGCGGGCACCGGGCGGGCCCGGCCCCCACTGGGCCCCGGCGCGGGCCCGCCGCGGGGGGCGTCCCCTGCGCGCCCCCGCCACGCCCCCCGCCCCGGGCCGCAGGTTCGAGCCCCGGCGCCGCCCCGCCGCTCACCTCCCGCTCCGGCCCTTTGTTGCGGGGTGCGGGCGCTGCCCCGCCGCGCCGTGCCTGGCCGCCGGTGGCTCGCCGCACCTCCGCAGCCCACCACCCTGCCGCCGGTCCCGGGAAGGAGGCGGATAAATAAGTGCCGTCCCTCCTTTGTCTGCCGCGGCGGGGGGCGGCCCGGGGCGGCGGGGTCTGCGGGGAGCCGAGCCCCGGCGAGTCGGCGGCTTTGTGAGAGCTCCGGCTCTCACAAGAAACCAAAACCGTCTTCCAGACGCGACATCTCCAAATGCTGGGAGTGGGGCGCCGTCCCCAGCCCCACCTTGCTCGTTCTGCCGCCCCCGCCCCGGGTACCCCCACGGGTGACCTCAGCCCAGGAGAGGCGGGTGGCCCTGCCCACCCTGGCTGCACAGCATCCCGCGGCCCGGGGGCCTGCTGGCACCTGGGTGATCCCAGCTCAGTACCTGTGCCTGGCATCCAGGATCTGCTGCTTCCTGGGTATCCCTTCCTGGGACCATTCCCTCCCGGGCTGGCACTGGATGATCCCTGCCCAGCACCGTCCCCCCTGCACACCCAAGGCAGTGACTGGCAGATGCTGTACAGCCGAGCTCTGTAGCCTGGTCCTGCCGGCCTGAAAGGGACACCTTGGAGTCCCCCGAGTGCCGGGCGTGTGTCTCAGTTCCCCTGCTCTGCTTCTGCCAAGCTGGCGGCCTCTGCCAGGGCCTCCTCACCAAGATAGGGGTACAACCCCCTGCAAGCACCACAGGCCTTGGCCCCATGGCCCCCAGTCCCAACAGGACCTTCCCCCTTGGCCTAAGAGGAGCCATCCAGAGGTTTGCAGCCTCCCCTTCTGCTGACCTGCTCCCAAATGGGGTAATGAGGCGTTAAGGACGCTGAAAAACTACAGCAAGGGGTGCTGGAGCAGAAGGTGCCCTGATCGAAGACCCATCATTTCCTCTGGGCCAAGGCTTCTTGGATAGGAGCAGGGCAGGGGGAGCCAAGGCATTCCAGCACAAAGACCAGGAATGGAGTGCAGCAGCCACCCACAAGCAGACATTGCTGCTGGAAAAACTCCTCCCCTGAGCACAGCCCCCTGCCCTGTCCCAGTGCCCCTCCATTCCCCTAGGTACCCCACAGGAAGAGGGGACATTCTCAGGGCAGGTTTTCCACCCAGGCAGGGTCACCTTGTCACCCTGGCACTGCTGGTGCTTGAGGAGGAGGCAGAGAGGGTGTCTGCTCCCAGCCCCGCTGTGATCTGCCCCCTGCTGCCTTCTTTTCCCAGGGCTGGCTCCACAGAAATAAGCTGGCGCCGTCCTTCACCCTCACACATCTGCTCTGTCTTCCTCTGAAAAATGAGGAGTTTGTGGCCGGATTCTCACCACCGGCTGCTCTGTGTGCGGGAGGGCAGCAGCAATGGCCTCAGTCAGCAGCACAAATAAATGGCCCGAAACACGATACGCGGGAGCTCCCCGGGATAAAAGAATTTCTAAGGAGAGGTTTTATTTTCCCCTCGGAGCCCCAGTCTCTCGTGATCTGGTCCAAACACAAAGGCTGTCCTGAATTTCCAGTCTCACTTTCTCTCCTGGCAGCTGGTGAGCTGGGTGATGCTTTGGGGCACCTTGTCCCCTGTGCCGGCGCCTCGGCACACCAGGCTGTGGTGGTGGCAGGTCACCTGGCCCCCCCCAGGCACTCCAGGGCCACCGGGCTCCGGTGCAGCCTCCAGTTTCAGTTCTGGGGGTGGTGACACACATTTGGCAGCGAATTAAAGTGGGGCAGCCAGAGCCAGAGGCTGCTCTCAGCGCCCCTCCACTCCCTGCCTGATGCCGGGGGGGCTGCGGGTGCTCCCTCAGGCTGCCTTGGTGTGATGCCAGGCAGGAGAGGGAGTGCCCACCCTGGGCCACCCTCCCAAGACCTGGCCCCCAGAACAGGTGTGGGTGTCCTGGAGACCCACAAAGGAGCAGCTGGGTCCCCACCATCCCCTCTCATCCCCATGATCTATGGCTTGCTGGCACGGAAAGGGTCCTGGACCTGCCGGTGTATCATTAACCCAGAACTGAGCCATTAACTCTCCCAAGTCCCCATAGTTATAAATCAGCCTTCCTGTAACTTCCTTCTCCCCTGCTGCAGTTTAAGCCTGTGGCTTCCTGTCCTAATTAGCCAGTGAGGTTAATTGGCCCCCAGCTTCTTTACACTTCCAAGCCTCTCTGAGGGGTGGGTCACTGCATCCTCTGTTCGTGCATTGACCCTTGGACCCTTCCCCACTCCATGAGCTCTTCCTCAGCACCAGGGATGGGAAGTGCTGATGTGGCCACATCCATGCCATGGTTGAGGGTGACTGCCTGTCTGTTTCAGCTCCTGCAAGCCGCTTTCTGCCTCCTCAGCCCCTGCCAGGCCTAGGGTGGGTAGTCACTACCTACCCAGCACCCTATCCCTTTCTTCATTCCTGTTCTTGTCCCAATTATTTTCCCTGTCTTTATCTCCATCCCCACCCCGTTCTCATCCCTATACCTGTTCCCATTCTCATTTGTATCCCTTTTCCTGTCCCCATTCCCATCCCTATCCCTGTCCTCATTCCCATCTCCGTCCCTTTTCCTGTCCTCACCATGATTCCTGTCCCTATTCCCATCCCTTTTCCTGTCCCAATTTCCATTCTCCTCCCCATCCTTGTCCTCATGCCTGTTCCTGTGCCCGTTCCCCCGTTCCCAGCCTGTCCCCTCTCCTTCCTGGCCCTGCTGCATGGCGGTGCAGAGGCCCCTGGCAGCTCTCGGATGCCTCGGCTCAGCCCGTGCCAGCTTCACGCTCTGGCCATCTGTCCCCCACCTGCCTGTCGTCTCACGCCTCCTCCCCGGGGCCAGGGGTCCCTGTCTCGCCTGCCCCAGCCCGGGGATGCCAGCGAGCACCAGCGTGGGTGTCCCCGGGAGTGCCACCATGCTGGGAGGGAGCTGGGCAGTGCAGAGGCGCCTGGACCAGACTCGGTGG
Organism: Motacilla alba alba; assembly: GCF_015832195.1. Classification (NCBI taxonomy): domain Eukaryota; kingdom Metazoa; phylum Chordata; class Aves; order Passeriformes; family Motacillidae; genus Motacilla; species Motacilla alba. The sequence continues at coordinate 14,417,958 of NC_052027.1, forward strand.
CCCCTCTGAGCCCGCCTGGGGACCAGCCCACCGCCCCCACGACAGGGAGCCTGCAAGGACCTGGGGACCTGCCCAGCCCTTTGGGTCGTGTCCCAGCACCAAAGCGAACCCCAGCACCCCGGGTGCCCTCGGTGTCACCTCCTGGGCAGCGCCGCCATCCCCTGCCGGGCTGGCAGTGTGCTGCTCTGGGGGAAGCATTCCTGCTTTTTATAACCCTGCTGAGGCTCCCCAGCTGCCAGCCCCGTGCCAGCCCGCCTGCCCTGCTGCCTGCACTGCCTCCCTGCCTGCTGCCTGCCTGCCCGGGCATGGCCGGGGAGGGGGTGGCGGGGCCGGGGGCTGCAGGGCCCGTCCGACCTGCACAGCTGCATAGCTTGTCTCCAGCTATTAAACAAACTCCTCCATCTCCCCCCTCCTCCCGGTCCCCTTCCCGCCGCCAGACGCTGCTTAACCCTCTGCTGCCCCGCTCCTCGTCCCGCAGCCGCGGGAAGCGGCTCTGCCCCTCGCTGCCCGCCGCAGGTTTCACTGCCAGCAGCGACCCCCGTGCTGCCCGTGCCCCCAGGGCCGGCTGGGCGGCCGTGGTGGTCACCCAGGTCCCCAGGGTGCCCGCAGCCTGGCACCATCCTGGGCACCCACCCTGAGGGCAGCAGGAGAGCTGGGAGCGGGGGCTGGGAAGGGCATGCAGGCTCCGGGGGATGCAGGCAGCGGGCTGTGGGAATGGTGGATGCAGGATGGGAGAAGAGAAGAGCTGTACTGCAGGGCAGGCATGGTGCGAGGGCTGCAGGGGAGGCAGAGGGGTGAGAGATGAGCGGCTGGACCTTCCCTGACCCATCACCCTCTGCCCTTCCCACCCCCATGAAGCCCCCTGCCCTTCCCACCCCACTGTAGAAAGCAATGCTGGGGGGTGCCCAGCCCCCCGGAGAGCCCCAGCTGCAGATGTCCCCCGCAGATGTGGGCCAGTAAAGGAGGCAGGAGGGCACAGTGGCCCGCAGGATTCCCCCCAGGGTGGCTCCCGAGATAAGCACACCTCGGTGCACAGAGACAGCAGTGCCACAGACTCCTCTTCTAGTCTGGCTTAGCCTGGCAATGCCACGAGAACAGCCTCCATCCCCCAGTCCCCACCAGCTGCCTGTAACCCCCCCCGCAGCTCTCAGAGACACCAGCTTCGCACGGAAACCTTGGCAGCTCCCAGCTCAGGAACCGCTGCAGGGGACGGGATGCGAAGGAGGAGCAGGATTTGCCCCTCCGGGCTGAATCGAGCCCTCTGGAAGGGTTGACGTGGTGATGCCACACTTTGCTGCCACCATGTTAGGACACTGTGGAGAGGATAGACCCTCTCCGGCCCCTCCCGGACCTCCCTGACTGCCCTCTGCCTCCCACGCTCCCTCCCCCAGATGTTTGGGATATCTGGTCCTTTCCCGCTCCAGCCCAGTGACAAATGCTTGCCTGAGCTCGGTTTATTATTGTAAGAGCCTGGAGCTGGCTCTGGCCAACTTTCTGCCTGGGGCTACGCCAGCAGCTGCAGGGCACCCTTCGGCACAGCCACCCCAGGGACGAGCTGTGCCTGCCGCGGGCACTCTCTGCGTGCCCAGGGGTGGGGACAGACCCCCTGGCATTGCCCAGCCCCCTCTGGGCGCCAGGAACCCAGGGCAAGCCCCCAGCCCCAGGCAGGGTACGGGTGTGGGTTCTGCACCCTTCAGCTGGCAGTGCGGGGAGGGGGGGGTTGTTGGGACCCCCAAGCCCCCTGCTCCCTCTGCCCCGCTCTGCTCACGGATGGGATGTTGAGGGCTGGAGCACGGCGGGCTCGGTGATCGATGGCCGAGGCGGGGTTTTGCCAAGCCCGGCGTGTTTGGAAGGCGCCGTGTTTGTCTTGGCAGGAGCAGGGATGTCATCTCCTCTGCCTTGCATCGTGACGAGCTGGGAAAGCCACCGGGGGGCTGTGCCGGAGCGGGTGCCCCAGGGGGACCCCTGGCAGCGGCAGAGGGGTCTGACCCCGAGGGGCAGACTGAGGTCCCAGGGAGGCCAGAGGTCAAGCAGAGATACCCCGTGGGTGTGCCGAGGGTGACATGGGGACGAACAGCCAGTTATCCCCTGGCAGAGCAGGTTTGGCCATCCAGGTGTGCCCTGCAGCTGGCAGAGCTGCCCCCAGCCCGGGCGCTGAGGTGGCGCTGCCCGCAGGGTCACCAAGCTCTGAGCTCTGCTGCTGGGGAAACTGAGGCAGCCGGGGAGCAGCAGCTGGCAGCAGGGCCACGGGACAGGGGGCTGCGAGGCTGTGAGTGCGGCAGGCACCGGGAAAAGCAGTCTCTCGGGCAGGGAGCAGCCCGGCCCGGGCTCTGCCGGGAAAGAGGTGCAGCGAGGACATGAAAGGTGGCTGACGATCGATGTCCTGCCCAGCGCCGGCGGCAAAGGCGTTTGAAGAGCAGCTCCTGCTGATGGCAGTGAGGAGCTTGGCGGTCGATAGCCGCCTGGAAGGGCGGGGACACGTCCTGCCGGGGTCCCCAGGCACAACAGGAGACCGTGAGGGGGGGAGATGAGTGCCTGGTAGAGTCTGCAGTGTGATGTACGGGTGGGCATGGGGCTGGGAGAGGCTGGGACTCCTGAAATGGGAACTGCTGAAGTAAGCAGAGCCCCCAGGGCTGAGGCTTTTCGCTTCCCAGCTACCATCCAGGACACCCGGGGTGACCGTGCCGACACACGAGCCCTTCCCGGGACCGTGGGCTGAGGGTGGCTGGTGCTGCCTGCACCAAACCTAACATCCTGCCCTGCCCCTGTGACGGTTTCTAAGCCAGAGGGACAAGTGGGATGCCCACTCCTGGCATTCCTGCAGTCTGGTTGGCAGTGCTGAGGTCACCCATCCTCGCAGATCTCCGTGCTGCAGAGAAAGAAGCCATCACCTGCCTCTGGGTGAAGCCAGCCCCACCCCATCCATCCTTCGGCCTGGCCCCACAGGCACAGCCCCGGCTCTGCAGCAGCAGGAGCATCATGGTGCCCATGCTTGAGAATTCCTGGTGCCCGCTGGCTCGTGGGACCAAAGCATGGTGTGGGACCGCATCTGTGTCACCCCACAGGTTGCCGTGGAAATGGGCGGCAGCTGTGACAATGGAAAACAGACCTGGGCTGGTGGCTCCGGGTCCCAGTGGGCCAGTCCCAACACCCCCCACTTTGCCATGGGGTGCTCTGTGCTGGCTGGGCTGATGTAGAGGGACACCAGAGCACAGGAGTGTGCACAGGATGGCAGGGATGTGTCACAGTGTGGCTGTGTCCCCTCCAACACATCCCCATGCACGCCAAATTTATGAATACCAGTATTTTGGAGGGCTACAAGACCCTTTTCCTGTTTTAGGGAGAGGCTGGGGTCATGACTGGGATGACTGCCCCGTGGCTGCAGTGGCCATGCAGGAGGTGGCACCAGGAGCCAGGCCACTGGGCCAGGAGGAGCCTTATCCTCAGATCAAGGGCTGCACTGGTCAGCATCCAGAGTGCCTGGACTGTGCTTCACTGCTGCCTGGAGCATTTCCAGCCCCCACAAATACAGGGAGCTGCTCAATGTTGTCTGTGTGAGAAGGACAGCTGAATAACTCCATAGTTTTTAGATAACTTCCCGATTTTCTGGGGTGTCCAGGGGCTTTCATGACATGGGGAGGGAATGTGGGCAGAGGGTGGGGGCCAGCAGCTCTGTGGCACAGCCCTGACGTGCCGGTGTGCCACGTAAGTGGGTCAGTGGTGCAGCTGTGGGCATTGGTGTGCACAGAGGAGCTGGAAAGGACAGGACAGAGGCAGCTGGAATGGCTCAAGGGCTGGAAGAAACTGGGACACGTCCATGCACGTGGGTCCTCCCAAAGAGGTTGGTCCGGGAGCTGGATCAGCTCACAGGGATAAAAGAGCACCAGGCAGTTGGAGAGGATTTTTGGCTGCATGACTCAGCAAACGGTCAGCTCCAAGATCCTTCACTGGGATGTGTCCAGTGGTGGCTGCCTCATTCCAGCAAGGACAGATGGATGGATGGTCACAGCCTGACATGGCCCAGCCAACCCCAGCATCCCTCTGGGGCGGAGGAAGGATGGTCAGCCAGCCCAGACGGGGTTTGTGGTGGGAATACTGGTGAAAGGATTCTCTATGGAGACTGAAGGAATTGGGACAGCCCCATCCTGGCTCCCCAGGCCTCTCCCAGAAACACAACCTGCCTTTCCCCTTCCCAGCAGCATCCCGTGGAAATGATGCTCCTGCTCCTGGGTCGCCGTGGCAACCGGCAGGCCCAACGAGAGCGGGATGCGGGATCTGAGCCTCATCCCTCCCTGCACCCGGGACCACTTCCCAGCACTCCCACAGCTCCATCACCCCAGGGCTGGCTCCTTGCCAGGAGGCTGCCACCTCTCCAAGGTCAGGCTCCAGCTGAGGGTCAAGGGAGGCTCAGGCAGCTGATGCCGACGCCGGCACGTGCCTCGTGGGAAGCTGTCTCCCTGCCTTGCCCTTCACCACATCCCTCCCCAGCTGCTGCCTGAACTTCAAAGCCACTAAAGGCCACATGGCCTGGAGCATCTTCTCCATATCACTTCCAGGGAGAAGAAGATGCTTTGAAACCCCCTGGCCCTTCTCCCCTCCTCTGCAGGGTAATTTCCATTTTTTTCAAAATCCCACAAAAAAGGAGCCTTTTTCCTCTTTGTTTCTCTTCTCTCTCTCTTTTTTTTTTTTCCCCTTGTCTTTGTCAGCTAAAAATATGCAACCCACCAGGGAGGGTGGGTGGGGGGAGCTGCTGCTGCACTGAAGGTTAGCGCCAGGCCGGGCTGGAAGAGCCACTGGAGGGAAATGCAGGTGCTCCCCAGCACCTTTTGGGAGGGCTCTTGCCCCAGAAGGCCCCCTTTGCTCAGGCCAGGCTCAGGGCTTTGCCCCCGACACGCTGGCCGTGCCTGGGAGGCGGCAGCCAAGTCTGAAGGCAGAGCCTGCTCAGGAGTTGGTGTGACACCACATTCAGTGACGGGGGCACACACAGATCCATCTGTCCCCGTTGCTCCCCAGGGAGCTGGAGATGCCCAGGGATGCCCGTCCAGCAGGGGCGGGATGCCCAGCGGGACGTGACCCCGCAGGGCAGGATCAAAGCAGCCGGGGCAGGCCGGCAGCTCCAGGCTGGAGCGTAGGAGGGAGGTGGGCGGCCTGGCAAAGGAAGGATGTGATTTACCCAATATCCTCCTCCAGCCAAAGAAGGGATGGAGGAGAAAAACATCCCAGGGGTTCGATGTCGTGGGGAGATGCTGCCAGGGGCTGAGAGGCACCGAGCGGGGCCAAAGCCAGCTGGGAAATTAAATTGGGATGAATCACCCAGAGCCGGGAGCATTCACCTGAGCTACAAACCTGCCACAAATTCAGAGAAAACACATTTCCCAGCTCCCAGGATTGCTATCTTAAGACTCGTCCAGCTTTGCGGGAAGGTGACAGACTTCAAAACTGGCGTACTATTTCTTCCCGCCCCCCCTTCCTCGCCCCCTCAAGCACGGGAATGTTGCAGCAGGATGTCTCGGCGTGGGGGTGATGACCAGCCGCGGGCTCCCCTCCGGAGATGGCGAGCCGGCAGCGGGATGCCGGAGCCAGGGCCCGCCGGCAGGACCGATCCTCGGCCGTCCTGCAGGGCTGAGGGCGGGAGCTGAGAGGGAGGACGCGGGCAGGAGCCGGGCCGGGAGTGGAGACCGCGGAGTCAAACGCGTTGAGGAGGCAGGAGACACAGTAGGAAAAAATTTCCAGGGCAGCTGTGGGTCAGGGGATTTACTGGCGCCCTGGGATGGAGGTGTGAGAAACAGGGAGGTGACAGAGTTGCTGCTGCTACTGAAGAGGGGAGACACCGACACGGGGGGCACCAGACAGTGCTGCTTGAGCGGGGGGGCCTCCGTGGCTTGGAGGGCTGGGGGCAACTCATTCAGAGGATGCCTTGGCTACTTCAAACAAGCTGGCAGACCCCAGACCCGCGGGAGAGCTCGGGGCGGGGGCTCTGTGTGATTTATGGAGTGGGGGATTAGGCAGGAGGAGGCGGCGGCAGCGGGACGCACATGGCAGGCGCTGACGGAGGGGAAAGGGCTGCCGGAGCAGGACGGGGCTGAGTCCCAGGTGGCCAGCACAGAAATTCCTCAGCCTTCCCTCGAGCTCGGATTTACCCCCGTGGCGATGAAGATGCCCCCGCCGCTGGGGCAGGTCTGCTCTCAGAAAAGCACCCTGGTGCTCAGCGGCAGGGAGGGAGCAGTCCTAACCGGGGGCTGTCTGGACAGACCCCTCCTCTCCTCCCACGGCCCGGGTATTCACGTGTCCTCCCCAAAGGAGGTATCAGGGCGGGGAGGCGTTTGGCAGGGGGTAAACTGAGGCAAGGTGGGGGTTGCCTGGCGCCGTTTCATGGGTCAGGACGTGGCGGCTCTGGGATTCCCAGCCGCAGCTCATGTGGGGCCCCAGGAGCTGGTGGGACCGGGCGGTTCCTCTGCTGCCCGATGGGCACGCAGCGTTCGGAGAGCCCTCACCGCCTCCGCCGGATGGCGATCTGCCCGTGGGAGCAAGGACATCCCGGATCCTTCCCGCGCGCCCGGGCAGGTGGCGTCGGGTGTCCGCAGCTGCGAGCCGCCTTTCATCCCCTTCCAGGCCGGGGCTCGCTTTCCGTCACCTGCTGCCCTCCCGGACGGAGGCCAAGAGCCCGCGGGCAGGGCCGATGTGCGAGACGTGGCCGCTCTGCCCGCACGTCCTCCGGCTGGAGGGGGGGCTGCGAGGCGCCCGGGGCAGCATCCTGCCCACGGCAGCTCCTCGGCTCGGGGTGGGCCCAGCGGGGACGGAACCTGGCAAAGCCCCAGCCCAGAGACAGCAGCTCCACGCGCTTTCCCTGCGAAAGTTTCCATCGCCTTCGGTCGCTGCAATCAGCGGGAGGAGCGGGGGGGCGGGCGGTGGGGTGCGAGTGCTGCTGGAACACGCGTGCTGGGCAGGGTGTGCGTGTCCAGGCACACATGTGGGCCCGCACATGTGTGTGAGCAGGAGGGAGTGCAGCTGTGGGCAGTACACACACACACAGACCTCGCTGTGCCTCTCGGAGCGGGCATTGCCCGCCCGTGAGACTGCAGCATCCCTTCTGCTGCAGCGTTTCTCAGCGTGTGCAGCCTAATGAGCCGGCACAGCAGAGTTAATTGGGGGGACAGGCAAGCGGAGCTCGTCATTAAGGAAGGCACTGCAGCAGGTACCGGTGACAAGATGCTGCCTTGTCCCCCCGGGCTGATGGCAGCCCCTGCAGGGGACAGTGACAGCCTGAGTCCCCAGGAAAGATGGCTGAAGATGAGCATCCCACGTGCTGTAGCCCTCGCCCAGGGCCAGCTCCATTAGCAAAAGCAGCCAGGGAGTGGGAATTGCTGTCGCTTGCATGGAGGAATGAATCTGCCAGACTTTACAGTGGATATGAAGCCCTGGAGAAGGTGGCTTGTCCCCAGCCCCGTTAACATCCTGTCCACAGCACCTTCCAGCAGGAACGCGTCCCTGCTGGTGCACACTCGCACTGGCTGTCAAAGCTGCCCCCTCAGCTCCCACCATTAGGTTCTAGAGTGAACATGCAGCAGAGGGGACAGAACAGCCGGCTCCCAGCAGCGTGGTGAGACTGTGCCAGCAGCCCACAAGGACGGGGAGCCTCGCTCAGGGCTGTCAGATTCTCGCTCAAGAAACTCAGAGAACTGGAAAGGAGCCTTCACCGCCTTCGTAGCCAGGAGCTCCCACACTCCGCCTCCCTCTTCAGCTCTAGCTGGCCATGCCTCTCCCTGGGGGGCCATGTCCTCACAAGCCGTGTGCACGGGTCCCCCCTTGGAACCTGGCTGTTCCTATGGGCATCTCCATCCGGAGGGCTGGGAATGCCCCTTCTGTCCCTTCCAGTGGGTGATCACTCTGAAACCCAATGGTGGGGCAAGAGCCTGTCCTGCAGGCAGGAAGTGATCCTGCTGGAGCAGAATCCAGCCCTCTGCCTTCTGCCCCTTCCCTCCCATCAGTGCAGCCATGCATGCCCTGCCCCAGCCACCAGTGCCACAGGCAGAATAACACCTTCCAGAGTGAGCATCCCCCTGACCGGATCTGCTCTGCTCCCTGATGAGGGGCTCAGTCAGTAACTGCTGGGCTCCTGTCAGGGGGACATGAGTGTTTATGAGTCGATAACCTTATCACAGACACATCCCTAATTAAGCTTGTTAGCTCTTTATGATAAACAACATATGGGCTGGGGCCAGCGTGCTCCTCAGGCCCATGTGCTCTCTGGCAGCCGCGCAGCCCATGGGGCAGTGCAGGCAGAGAACAAGCAGCCCTGTGTTCGTGCCTGCCTCTCCCTCCCCTTCACAAAGCGGACCTTCAACCCTATGGCTTCGCTGACCCTCCAAACCATAATATTAGTGCTGGGTTTCTCCTCTGGACTGGGGTAAGCAGGAGGGGGCTGGGCAGGACAAGGCTGTCAAGGCTTTGCCAGTGCTACAGGATCCCCTTCCTACTCCTACAGGGTCTGGGGCAGCACAAGCGAGACCTACAGTCTGCTGAGGGCTGGGACACGAAGGCATGATGGAGAGCAGCAGCTCCACCTCACAGGAAGAAATGATGGGACAGCAGTGCAAACTGCTGGGGTTACCCAGGCCCTGTGACCCACCCCAGGATGGTTTCTTTGTCCATTATCTGGTTGGTAGCAGGAGATCATCCGTCCGTCCATCCATCCATCCATCCATCCATCCATCCATCCATCCATCCATCCATCCATCCGTCCCTCCAGCCACACAGGCAGAGCAGGGTGCTAGCAGGGTACCTGGCATGACTCACCCAGGCATCTTCCCCACCATCTCTCCTTGTCTTCATCCCTCCTGCTCCCCTATCTATCCACCAGACACCAACCCGCCTCACCGTCCGCCCTTGCCTTCATTCCTCCTCCTCCTCCTCTCTCGCCCATCTCCCTGCTCTCCCGAAGCTCAGAGTGCTCATCACCTGTCCCCCCAAAGCTCATTAATTACCAGCCTACGTCTCTGGGGCCAGACCTGTTAACGGGGTGCAGGGAGAGCACCCGCTCACTCCCCCTCCTCGCAGCTCTGCCTTCCTTATCTCCGAGATCCCACCTTGCTGGCGGAGGAGTGAGGCAGGACGCTGCTTCCCTGGGGAATGGCAAGCCAAGCGATAACGAAATCGCAGCGCGAGGAGAAATTACCTTGCCTGAATTTTAAAAACTTCTCGCTGAGGTTGCCGTGGTAACTGAAAGGTGCATCACGTTGCTCTGACAACCCCGAAACAGACAGGTTTTTGCCTGGCGGGCTCCGAAGCGGCAGGTTTTGGGGAGGGAGGAGCCCAGAGTGTGGGGAGCAGGGGTGTTCAGCCCCAAGCACCCAAGGCAGAGATGTCTCCCTCCCCATAACCTCCAGTTGCATCACTACCCCACCACAATTTCCCACCTCGCCCCATCCATCTCTCCTCGGAAACAATGGAGCAAGAGAAATAAGGAACTCCAAGCCCAACCGTGCAGTCCTTTGAGAAGGCGGCAGGGTGGTGGGATGGGCTCCAGGTTGGTCCACCCTGCTGTGGGCATCCCTGGCACTGCAGGAGTTGCTGGGAGCCCCAGCAGGCAGCCTGGGGACCGCTCTGCACCCTGTTTGGGGAGTGGGTTGTGCCCCCAGCATTGCTTTGGGCTTCAAGACCCCAGGAGAGTGCCAGCAGCATTGTCCCAGTCCGTGTAAATCACTCTGCCACGGAAATAGCCCCAGTGGGGTTGAAAAATAGCAGGTGACTCACGCAGAGCAAAGGGTCCAAAATAGCCCCTCCGGAGCACTCCTATAATTAGTTTCCCTCCCGGGAGGTCCCAAGTACTGTGTCCTTGCCAGGGCACAGCCGTGGCGTTGAGCCTGCCTGGCTGCTGCCACCGTGGCCACTTCCTTCTGGGGTGCGGGGCACAGGGCTCCCTTTGCTGGTCCTATCCCTCCCATATCTCCTGAAAACCCACCCTCGGCTGTGACTGAGCCGTGCATCTCTGAGTCTCTGTCCGAGCTATGCGGCTGCTGTGGCTGCGGGCTGTTCCTCAGGGGATGCCCCGTGCAACGCTCGCACACACCCAGCAAGATGCAGGCACCAAAAGATCCCAGCCTTGGAAGCTGTGAGCTAGCAGGGTACCAAGGACTTGCCCCCCATCCTGCTCCCTCTGCTGGGATTTCGGTGGGAGGGATGCCGAGGCAGCAGATCAGGCGTTTTCCAGCGACAGCGAGTCCCGCAGACACTCGGGTTTTCCCGCACCAGCTCGCCCACCTCGTTGTTCCACCATGGAGGGCAGCACCAGCTTGCTGCTCCCGGTGCCGGGAGGCGTGGGGGGCCTGGGGGGACACATGGAGGGACCTCGGGAGCAGCACCCGCTCTGCTGGCATGGCCGGGAGCGCTCCCCACGCCGGGCCATGGCTCCTGCGCGGGGGAGCTGTACCCAGTTAATTAGAGGAAGGGATGAATAATTCCTTTTTATAATGCACCGTCGCACGGCAGATGCCGTCTGCCTCGGCGCGCCGCGCGCGGGAGCCCGCGATATTCTGCTCTCAGCAGAGTTATTTATACACTGGGACATTTTTCAAAGCGCCGCTTTGATGGTCTTCCACCAGCTCGGAAAAAAAAGTAGTCCATCCCAAAATAACCCGAGTGAAAGTCACAGCTCTTCATTACGCAGAGCTTTAACCGGGGGGCTCGGAGAACAAAAAACCCGTCACATTCCTCCCATCAAATCCACCCTTTTCAAGTGCATTTCAAACAGGTTCGAACCGCCGCGGCGGCGACGAGACGAGCGCTAATGATGCTGCGGGCACATCCCGCCGGGGACACGGATGGGGCTGGGGCCGGTGGGTTTGAAGCGGCTTCCAGAGCCGACAGATGTTTTGGGGTGCCCGGGAAGGGTCCCGGGAGAACCGCAGTGGGATATGCTGGGGAAAATGCACTCCTTCCCTTGCCTGGTTTTTCGTGCTGCAGGAAGCAGTTTCTCTCCCCAAACCAGGCTTTGGAGGAGGGGAACAAGCACCAAATAAATTTTTCTTAGGAACTGGAGCAAAAAAGGCTCAGTCTCTGTTTCTCGGTATCACCTGCATGCACACACCCCTCAGGTCTGGTTGCTGCTAAAGGGGAAAAAAAAGGGTGGAGGTAAAGAGATTTTTGTAGGTGGTGACAAATTCCTGTGAAAACGTTTTTGACATGAAATCGTCTCCCGTTCAAGCTCTCTCCCGGCGGAGACGGTGAGCAGCTCCCCTCCCCCCCACTCCCACACCTGGCAAAGGGCCTGAGCCGCTCTCCCCTGCCAGCCCGCCGGGCTCTGTGGGGCCGTGTGTGCCGTGCCCCACGGGGGGGTCAGGTTTTCCCCATCGCCAGGCTCTGGCTCACTCCCTGGGTCCCCAGGGCCTGCCTGCAGCGGGGCTGACGCTGGGCTGCCCGCAGCCCCTCGTTCTCTCTCGGCCCGGGGCTGCGCTCCGCTGCCCGGGGCTCCCCGCAGCTCCAGCCCCGCGGCTCCGGCGCTGCCTGGCTGCTGAGCGACGGCTCACTGCCGGAGGCAGGGAAGAGTCTCTGCTGGGAAAAACATTTCTTTACCCTCCAAATCTGCATGCTCCAGCATTTCTGCAAGGCTGGAGCATCTCCCGTGGGAGAGCCTGGCATTGGAAGATGCCCAAGGGCTCAGGACAGTGTGAGCTGCCTGGATAGGGGATAAGCTGGATGTAACCACAGGTCCCAGGCTCCGGGATCACAGCCCCCATCTGTTTTTAGTTTTTTCCAACAACAAGAGCCCCCCCACTCCACCCCCCCAGGGCTGCAAATTGTGTCCACGTTGCTGCAGAAACCTGGACCATGCAGTTCCCAAGCCATGGTCAGTCAAAACAGCATCCAAGTAGAGTAGCCAAGGGATAAGGGACACACCTCCCCTTCCTCACCCACCCTGGTGCTGTGGGGTTGGGGAGGAAGAGTGTCCAGGGTGACATGGCCACTGGTCTAGGGCCACAGGTGTTCCATGCCAAGGGGCAGGAGGGGTGCAGGTATGATGAGCCCCTGGAGCAGGATGCCCACATCCTCCCCAACCCCCTTTATCGTGCACCCTCCCCCTCAGCTGTCCTTTTCCTGCCCTTTGAGCGTCCCAAATAGGCAGGCTACAGGGGTGCCACAGCAGCACCCCTGGTGTGCTGGCAGGATGCTGCACCCTGGCCCTGCCAGAGCCCCACGGCTGAAACCAGAGCCAGGTGGTTGTGGGGCATTTGGGTAAAATTGGGCAAACTGTTCCAGGGGCAATCCCGAAGTAGTTAGGACACATCTAGCAGCTCAGGAGAGCATGGACCATCACAGTGGGGAAGAGAAAGGGAAGCAGCCTTGTTGAATCCCCTGAGGCAGAGTGGGGAAAGGCACTGGAGAGGAGCATGAGCACACACAGACACACAGGTGCATAACCTCACACACGGCTGTGCCCCCTGCCCCGGGCTGTCCCACGGCAGCAAACACCACCTTCCCCTTCAGATGCCCCTTTGGCACCAGGATACAAACCCCATGGAGCTGTGGGTGCCTGGCTTTGGCTGACACGCAGCATGAGCACAGCTTGTGGTCCCAGTTCTCTCCACGCCTGTCCTGCTGGGCGCAGGAGGCTTTTTGGCAGGGAGAGTGCAGGAAAGCCAACCCAATCCACAGAGAGCCCTGGGGCCTCTGGCAGCCCCACACAACGGCACAAGGGTGTGTTCCTGCCTGCAAGCAGAATTTCAGCGACAGTGCAGGAGAGGCAGGCAGGCCTGGGGCTGGCCATGCAGAGTGCTGAGCTCTGCCACGGGTTGGTAACTCCAGCGATTAAGGAATCCTCAGGAGGAAAGCTGTTCACACTGATGATTTGGCTGCTTTCCTCGCTTCAATTAGCATGCAGGAGTTCCAAAGGCCTCCCGGAAAGCCAGGGCATAGCAGGCTTGGGAGTTTTAATATTAATAATGCTGAAAGCCAGCCAGAAAAATCCCAAACTTTGTAACTACTCCAACAGGGGCCTTAGATTCTGCATATTGTAGGTGCTGGAAGGAGCTGCAGGCCTGTTGGAGCCAAGGCTCTGAAAGTCAGCCTGCAGCTGCCCTGCGACTGGAAGAAGCCCCTGGCTGCAGTCCTGCTCCCACATACCTATTGCCCATGGCAAAGGGCACAGGGTCCCTTTGCGTGCCCCTCCTTCCCCCCTAGCCTGAGCTCTCCACCTGCTCTGGGGCTTGGTGCCTTTTCTTTTCCATTGTCAGCCACAGAGAGACCGTGTGGCTGCTCAGCAGTAAGGGAAACCGAAGTACAGGAGTGCAGTGAGGCTCTGCCCATCCAGGGACTGAGCTGCATCTCCTCCAGCCGCTGCCTGGCTACACAAGCCTCTCCAGTATGCTGTGGCCCTCTGCATTCCTGGTGGGACCAGCTTCAGGCCCCTAGCATTTTGATGCTGGCCCAGCACCTTTCTGGGGCATCCTGGCTCAGGCTCAGCCCCAGTGGGATTGGCACACTGGCAGCCCTGCAAGCCGTGCCCAAGGCAGCTCCCCCCTCGCTCCGAGGGGGATCCTGCCTTGTCACTGCACACTTCTGGGGCTGGCCCCATCCCAGGGCTTCTCCTCCCGCCCCCACAGAGGTCAGTCCCCAGGGAGGCAGGGACACCATGTCCCTCTGAAGGCTGTGGGCCACGGTGCATTCAGTCACGAACAGCCGCACTGCGCTGCCTAAATTGGAGGCGCGGGTGCTGGCAGGCGGTGGTGCCTCCATGCCCTGCTCCAGCGCCTGGCATGGCATTCAGGGGCATGCCTGGGAGTGGGGGGCTGCAAACCCCCCCTCCCCCAGCTCCTCTTGTTCCATGGGCGCCCAGCAGCAGTGCCTTAACCCAGGAAGGTGGGCTTTAACCCATCTAACAAGAAGGGGTGGCTGCAGGCCCAGCAGCTGCAAGCCCATTAAAGCCTTGCCCCAGGAAGGGATCCTGCTTTGGGCATCCCCTTCTAGCAGATCCCTGTGCCCCCATGGCATGCTCCTGGATCCCCACGGGAACTGTTCTGTGGGAGGTACCAGCTGGGGCTGGCTCAGCTCCTGGCACTGGGGCAGCACTCGGCTGCAGCGAGTCTCTGACTGTGCTGTGCCCACTGCAGCCCTCCCCCCTGCCCGCAGCATCACCCCTCGTCAGGAGGATGCACTGGGACAGGGATCGATGAGCTGGGAAGAAGCTGAGCTTCACAAATGCACTTTATCGATCCATCGAACCCACCTGCTGGGAAACAACCCCCCCATTTACAGCCCAGAGCAGCAAAGCACTTCGGTGTGGCCAGCCGGGACACACAGCCAGTGGGGGGAGGCTGCCAAAGGCACACGGGGCCCCATTGCAGTGAACCAGGGCTGCCTTCCCTGTCGTTCCTGGGGGGAAGCTGGGGCAGGGAGCCGTCACTTCTAGGTTGTCTCAAGCCAACCGGCTTCCTCTGCGGAGCCGAAGAGGGAATGTCACCCGCGAGGGAGCCCTGGAGCGCCAGTGATGCTCGGCAGCCCGGCACAGAGGAAACGCTCCGCGACACAAGCTGGGCACGCCTGCCACCTGGCGGAACGGCCCGGCGGCTCTGGCCGCGTCCCCAAGCCCCGCGGCACCGGGCCACATGCAGGGGCGGGGGCATTCCCCACCTTGGCCCATCCCAAGCCAGGCACCCCTCAAAAATCAGGCAGTGGCCCGATAGTGCAACAGGGGCAACAGGGGCAGAGGCGCAGCTGCAGCAGCCGGCAAAGCAGGATTCACCCGTTCCAAAAAAAAGCCAGAGGATGCTGGCCTTGACCCCCAGAAGGGCTTTCAGCAGGCAGGAATGGTGAAGCTGCTCCTGCTTCATCCCAACCCTACCTATAGCCACCTGGACAGTAGGAAAGCCCACTGCTGGCTCAGCTTCGTGTGGAGGCTGAGCAAGACCCACAGCCAACAGCATCAGCGAAGGCAGAGCCCAGGGCCGAGAGGGGCTCTGATGATCCTGGCTCTTGTGAAGAGGAGCGTGAACAAGGCAGAGAACAGCAAGGCAGTAATGGGACAGCTGCCGGACGCCTCTGGGGAACCTCCTGGGAGCCACCCAGCCTGCCACAGCTCCCCCACAGCACTGAGGCAGCCCAGAATAAGCCGAGGTGGAGCACACAAACCTTCCCAGAGGTGCCACACATGTCACCCCCCTCCCAGCCCACCGAAGGGCCAGCAGGTAACACCCAGGGCTCTGGGCAAGTGCAGACACTGCTGCTGCACCTCTCCTGTTCCTACAGTGACGGCAAGAAGGGCTACAGAGAGAGCTGATGCTCCACCAGCCACCATCCATGCTGGAGCTGTGAGAAAGAGGCTGAGAACACGGCACAGCACAGGGATGAAAGGAGGGAGGCGAGTGGAGAGCTGCATGGAACAGAGACTCCAGGATGAAGTCTCATCAAGGAAGAAGCAGAATGACAGAAAGGACAAGTAGCATTGGCAACTTAATTCTTCATTCACCCACCGAGAAACAGAAATAGGATAATTTTTGGATGTATTTCATTTGGAAATGAGCCAAATTGGCAACTAGAATCAAAGTCTTCAAAAAGTCTATACAAAGATGTATCATACAAAATGTACAGGAAAATTCTCCAAAAAAACACAGACAGACAATACAACAAAAGGAGAACAGAGACAGTTTGAAAGCACAGCTAACAGGTCCTGCTGCTGCTCCAGGGGGCAGGAGCAGCACCTGGACAACATGCTAGAACACAGAATACATTACACTATATACACGACCATATAAAGATCAGCCATCCCCTTTGGTCTAACCAGGAGCTCTCCAGCATGAAGTTGAGTCAGTTCAAACAATCTGCTCATGGAAGTGTTTGTTACATGCCGAGCAGGGAACAACGTCCAAGGGAATGAAATGGTCAACTCTAAACCAAAGCCAGGATACAGCCAGGTCACCAAGGCTATGGAGTTTAACAGTCAGTTCTTGCTAACATGAAGTGCTTTGCAGGCCAGAGGGTCACTCCATCTCCGTGAAGCGAGCGAACATGGCTTTCCGCACTGCGTCTTTGTACGAATCCGCCGTGGAGACGCCGTAGGAGCTGCCCTTGGCTCCCAAGCCAGCTCCTCTCATTCGTACCTGGGCCTGCAAGGGAAGAGAGACACACTTCAGCTTTGCAGCGAGTGGCCAAACCACCATGAGGACACCACCAAAAATCCCATCAATCCACCCAGCCCAAGCTTCCCAGGGGATCTCTACAGCCATAAATACCACCATGGACACCAAGAGACTGGAGCACCCATAATACACCATACCTCACACTATTCTGGCCCCAGTCCAACTGCGCTGAACAGTTCCTAACAGCACAAGCTGGAGCATGGGCAAGGCCAGGAAAGGCAACAACTAGAGGGAAGACACCTCTCCTGGTGTACTGGGGCCACAGTGCCTCAGGAGACAAATACCAAAGGGAGGAAGGCACAGCCATGCCTCTGCTTCAGCATCCAGGGGGACAAACATAAGCAGGAGCCAACATAAATGGAGGCAGCTTTGCAGTGGCTGGCAGTTAATTCCTTCAGAGCTCTTCAGCAGCAAGTGCTTCTGGTTAAACAAGAAAAAAACAAAGGCACCAAACCTCCTCAAGGAGACATCCCTCTTTACTTACCTCAATGGGTGCTGTGATGCCCTGGCATTTTCTTCCCAAGCCCGAACCTTCCCTCCAGCCCATGGCCTGCAGCATCTTGTTCCCGATATTACTGTTGTCAAGGCCGTCTTTGGTGGGCTGCTCGTAGTTCCTGCAGGAAGAAGAGAAGAGTTAACAAGTCACCCACACTGCTCATGGTGCACCGAGGCAGCTGCTGAGGAGCTTTCAGGTACGTACACTGTGCCTGCATCGTAGACCTTCTTGCGCTTGGGCTCCGGCGGCTCGGGGATGCCGTACTTTTCCCGCCTCTCAGCTGCTCTGTCTCTGTATTTCATCTGCACAAAGCAACTACAGTTAGCATGGATTTCAAGACACTTTTGTTCAGCTTTGAGCTATGGGAGTCAGATGAATGCCTGCTACTACAGAATACTGTGGACTGCAGCCCACTAACACCAACACCACCAACGGCAGAGCCCAAGACCCAACCCTCTGGAGCACCATCTGAACCAGCACTGGGGCAGGAGGAGACTTGCAGGTTTCTAGTCCCAGCCTGGCAGCCCTGAACCAGAGGTGGAATGAGCCTTCCATGCTAAGCCAGACCTGTGGGACATGGGACACTTCTCTCCATCTAACAGGGCAGCTCTGAACCTTGACTGGAAAAGGGGTTGGCTTACAAGGATTATCTCGAGTGACGTGCGTCAGGCTAAGGAGAGCTCAACACATCACCTGCACAGGTTTTCCATTAGCTACTCATCTGCTCATCTCAACACTGACCTCTCTCTCACGCAGCTCCAAGGCTTCAAGCTCCTGCTCAGAAAGCTTTGATCTCCTATAGATATCCATGTTTTGCTGAAACAAGAAGAGAGATTCACTTTAACAACATGAAATGCATTACAGTTCTCCCTAAATGAAGTAGCTGACTTTTGGGAGAGCAACAATCCACCTGCAGATTTTTGCTTTAAGAAAAACAGCTTTCCAAACAGCAACATGCCTCATGGTTTTGGTTTACACACTGGATTATGACAACCCCAGTATTTTCCTCACTACATAGTGTAACTACCTTGTGCAAGTCAGACAGCTGCTGGTGACGAATCAGAGCATCTTTGTTTGGAAACTGCCTTCTACACAGCAGACAAGCCATCTTCTTCCAGTCAGTCAGCTTCTCCTCCTCATTCTCCATTCTCTCCAGTAAGTCCTCATCATTATCGCTGTCACCACTATAGGCAGCCACAAGGCCACGCTGAAAAGCAAAGGCAGCATTAGGGGAGTGCAACAGTGCCACAGTTCAGAGAGCACAAAAAGGGAACAAAGGCTGCAGATGTGTACCACAGGAGGAACAGCATGCTCCCATTACTAACGAGGAAATCACAGAATGCCTGAGGTTGGAGAGGAACACTGGAGGTCACCCAGTCCAACCCTCCTGGTTAAGTAGGGTCCGCCCCTAGCACATACTGCTCAGGACTGCGTCCTCATGACCTCTGAGCATCTCTAGGAAAGGAGACTCCAGAGCCTCTCTAGGAAACCTTCCAGTGCTCAGTCACTCTCACAGTGCTGGTTCTTTTTCTCATGTTCCCCTGGGTCAGGGATTCCTAAGGGCTGGCCTTGGCAGTAAACACTGAAACAAAGGTGTTAAGTATTTCAGCCTTCTCTGCCACCTCTGTTGCAGGGTCCCTGTTCTATTAAGTACTGGGCCCATACTCTGAAGTACTGCAACTCAAAAGAAGTACATACCAAAGCAGCTGCAGGACAGTTCCCACTAGCCAAACAATACTTCTAAGTACAGCCTATGTAGAAACCTCAAAACCCCAACTGAGCTCGAGGCTAGGAAGAATCACACCTGTCCTAAGTGTACCTCAGTTACCCAGCCTACTGCACTTGCACCACACCACTGCAATCATCAGCACCACTTTTTACAGGTAATGAAATGGAAACTCAGGCTTGAGCTCTGAGCTCCTCTACCATACTCACCTTTAGTGGATTTTCATCATCCCCATTTTTCAACACCTCTGGCAAGATCTGCTGTCGCTCAGACAGAGCTCCCTGGATGAGACAAGCATGCCATGAGCACAGAGCTCTCCGTCACAGGAACCCCACCACACGCCACTGCCAGCACCTTCACCTTTTTCTCAAAGAGGGCAAAGCCTGCATCTGCAGCTGCTGACTCCTTCCGCTCCTCCTCCCTTGTACTCAGTGGCTGGAAGCTATTCTTGAAGTTCTCCTTCTGCTTGTTCAAACTCTTTGCCCAGCGTTCCATGTCTTTAGCAATCTGAAATGCAGAGTGGTTAGCTCACACAGCTCCTCTCAAAGCTATCAATCTCTTATGACACCCATTCAATCTCACATGCAGTTTCAGAATAAGTCAACCCACTACCTTTTATTTTTAAACCACAGAACACTGGATGTAGTGCAGGTGTTTCCCTGTATACAGCGTTCAAAGACAACGCAGCTTGCTTCTTTTACTGTACAAACCCTTCTTATCAAGATAATCCTCTATGTGATGGCTCAGTTATACTCCCACTGATCCTGGCAGGATTCCATAAGCACTCCTCCTATGCAGAGCTTAATTCTGCACTGAAGCCTCGCCAACTCCACCTCTCCTCAGCCCCCCACAGTGCCTGCAAATTGAAGGCATGCACCCCACTGAATAACCTAGGATTTCCTTTCTCATGAGGAAGGAGAAATATCCCGTTCCACAGAAAGGACTTTATCCCAGTTATAATCCCATTCTGTCTTTTACCTGTTGGGCTGTTTTACTTTTAGGCTTCTCTTTCTTCTCTTTCACTTCTTTGGTGGTGGTTGTGGTAGCTGTCTGTTGGTAGGTGACACCTTCTGCTGCAGGCATGTAGGTCTCCTTTTCGCCATCCCAGTACAGGTACTGCTGGGTTAAGGCATTGTAGTAATACTGCCAGAGGGAAGGAGAGGCAGACAGTTAAACACCTCACACAAGCCCAGTGTCCACGGGAGAACCCAAACAAGCTGATTCACACTACTGCACCACACGGGAAGGCGTTTTGTAGAGTCCAAACAAGTTTTGCAGACTCCACAGAGGAGTCGAAAGGCAGGAAGTGGCTGAAGCCTCTGTCCCCGCACACAGCTGGTTCTGCCCAACAGCACTATGGAGAATCTTTTGCTTCTCCCAAGAGACGACCCACCAGAGCCCAGAACTGGGTGCACTTTGCTGGGCACTCCGCAACGAAACAGCTCAGTTACAGTGGCTGTGACAAGTGCTAATCCTCTATGGGCCAAATGTGGAGGAAAATTAAGGAAAAGGAGAGAAAAACGCAGGGCTATACCAGAGGGAAATCAAGTCCCAGCCCTATACACACTGCTGAGAGTTATCTGCAACATCTGGTATGTTGTGCACTTCAAATGTCACTCGTATGATGAGAGATAGGAAACTAATGGACCTTAACAGTTAAGACATGTGGGAAGAACTTGTGTTTACCTGGGAATTAGGATCATAGTAGAGCCCTGTTATAGGATCATAATAATATCCTGAAGATTCATCATATTGGTAGGTGGAAGTATCAGGGACAGCTGTAAAAAAATTAAAGCGTGGGACATGGTCGTTCCAGACGAATTCAGACAGGTATCTTTCTACATTTCAGGTAAAATTCGGAGATCATAGCAGCCACAACAGCAGACATGTCTGTAAAGGGCTCTTAATCACCCATGCAGCCAACGCTCTCCAGGGGCAGCTTCACCATGACAGGGTGATGGAGCACTTGGCCAAAGCCGAGTTTTATTGCTACAGTGACAGAAAACTGTCCCCAAGAGCACCTCCCGAGCACTTACCGTACTTGGTTCCAGGCACTACGCCAGTCGGAGGAGCTGCCTGTGCCTGAGTGCTAGTGGTAGGTGGTGCTGACTGTGTCTGAAAAAAACCCAAACCACAAACCTCAATTAGAAAATCTGTCACCAAGAAAACAAGGACAGCGAGCCAAGGCGTGAGCAGCGCACCCTACGCATATGACAGCTAACTCCTCCTCACCAGCATGCCTGGCACTCACCTTTAGCAAAGAACAAAACCATCCCAAGAAGAAATGGCAGGTGACTTATGACCACAAGCACTGTGACTAACCCACGGACACTCTGAAGCTTTGCTGTACCACCCACTTAAAAAATCAAAGGCTACAGCTAAGCCACATATCCCAGGCTCTGCAAGCAAGGACTCATCAGTGCTGTAATTACCGGAGAGTCAGGTGAGTTTGTCTGCTGATTATACAGCTGAGGACTCTGGGACACGACTGCAGCTGTTGTTGTAGTGACCGGAGCTCCTGCCAAAAGAGAGCAGCAATGCATAAGCCAACTAATTTGTAAAACTACTGCATTCTACGGCTAAAATTACTTTGTTTATAGTTTCAGCTACTAATTCCAGCTCCAGCAGCCAAACAAGGCAATAAGCATTCTAAAGGAGATAGATACGCAGTGGGTATCTTCTACCCAGACAAGGAACAGTTTCCTTTTCAGGAGGAAATATTCTGCTCTTAAAGTCAGCAATTGCTGGCCTCTACAGCTGTTAGTGCTGAACATTTGCTAGAGCTGCTTACACCACTAGCGTAAGTTCAAGGCCTTTGTCAATAGTCTGAAACTAAGGCTTCTCTCTCATCTTGCACAAGAGGTTCCACTTCAACAAATCTGTTCCAGTTCTCTAGTAATGCATCCTCACTCAGACATCCTGAGAGCAAAATGAGCCAAGTCTTCTGCACAGCAAACCAACAAAAATGGGCAAAATACTACTGCACAATTATAATTACAAACAACTGCTTCTAAGATGCTGGAAGCACTACCTGATATGGTAGCTGTGTCTGTGTCCAACACTCCTCCTTGATTTTGGTAGTACTGCTGATAATCCTGGGAATACTGTAAAAGGAAATGGATGACAAAACAAGGTCATTAATCTGCATTCCCAAATTATGACAACCTGCTGGTTAGAGCATCATCTTTACCACTAACCTGAGCATACTGTGAGTATCCATCCTGTCCTGACTGGAGATAGCTGTAGTCAAGGGTGCTGCCCTCTCCAGTCTGTGGCTGAAATTCAAGAAGATAATACTTGTCAGGGACAGATAAACAACTTTATTAAATAATTTCATGCACCCCACTGCCCAGGCTCCAAACTGATTGTGCGCAGACCAGATCTGTCATGGCTGAATCTGCCATCAAACAAGTGAACCAAGCAGGTGGCCAGCAGGGTAATTACATGGTGTGCATTTGAATTTTCAGGAAAGCAGGACTATGAGAAACAGTCCCCAAATCATACCTGAGTGGATGACCACTGAGCGGCAGCAATGGCTGTACTTGCCACAGAGAAGGCGCTGACTCTGTTACCGTCTGGGAGAAGCAGGTCTCTGCAATCACAGAAATCAGGCACCTGAGTAAGTACTGCTTTTTACTGAAGTGTCTCCCTATGCAAGGAGGTGGAGTCTGCCCTCACACATGGATTTCTTGGCAGTTATCAAACATTTGGAATGTAATGAATGAGCTAAAACATTGCTTGGCAAGTAAAGGAACTTCAGGTTCATTGTCGTGGAGTCAGTAACAAGTCAGAAGGTCTCCAAGGAAAAAAATGTGCTGTGCACACAAACAGTTACAGTGTTATCTGCAGAGGACTGGAAGCAGGGGTGTGGGGAAGACCGCTTTCACTCTCCTGGTGCACAGTGAAGAGCAGGATGCATGCAACACAAGTGACTTATGGGGAGCAAAACTTTGAAGTCAGAATAAACTTAACCAAAGTGTGGGTGACAAGAAGAAACCGTCTAATATAAAGAGAATGGGTGGGTATGTGAATTAAAAAAAAAAGCAAAAACAAAAAATGCAATTGACTGCTATCACACTCACTTTCTGGCACTCTTTGCAAAGTCAACACCAATTGTTTTGCCATCAATTTTTAGCGGCGGCTGAAGACTTTGTAAAATCTGTAGCAGTTGAGAAGCATCCTACAACAAAAAATACTCATTATTATGAAGGGCAGTTTACTGAGGGGGATCCAGAAGTGCCCCAAACTCCACCTTTTCATGTAGATCCACTGAAAAGAGCTAAAGATGTAAAAACACCTCCATCTCCTCACATTACACACATGCAGAAGAGCACAGTGAGACCCCTAACAGCCCATGTGAACATAGTGAGCCTTTCCCTGGGTCACGTATTAAATATGTTCCAGAAGCTTAGCTTTTATCAAGACACAAACTACTCCAAATGGGACATCAGCAAAAACTGAGATTAGGCACCTGTTTTAATCCAACCACCTTTCCTCTAATTAAAGCAGGTCCAAAGAGATCACACTGCTGCTCGAGTTTGATGTACAGACTCAAGGAATCATTCAAGTTGGAAAGGACCTTAAAAACCATTGAGTCCAATGGTTAACCCAGCATTGTCAAGTCCACCACTATGCCACATCCCTCAGTGTCACACCCAGGAACAGAGATTCACTGCCCTTCACAGACCCCATGCCAGCAAATGACCTCCCTGAAACTTAGGAGACTTTTCTTGTACCTCTGTAATTTCCTGTGTTCCAATTTATGGCTGCTCCCTATTGTCCTCTCCTTATGTATCCTTGAGAATATGTTTCTGCTGCCCTTAGACCCTCCCACTGGATGCTGCTAAGAAGAGCAGCATCTGCCTCCTCCTCTCTTCTCAAGGTGGAAGAAGCCTAACTCAATGCACCTGTTCCCACACTGCACGCCCCAGATCTTACAATCTGCCAACAAAGTATGAACCCGCACCAGTACTTCTGCAATCAAAGCACGAAGCTAGGCTGCAATCCAGAACAGAACTCTGCTACCAAAATAGATTTCCCAAGTGCTCCCAACATCCCACCACCCTTCAAACTGCAGCTACATATTATCAGCTTTGACACACTGCAGCCATTAACAGTCCCTGAAGGGGGACAGTCCTTCAGACAGCTCAGGGATCTATATGCTGCGAGGGAGAGAAGGAGTTCACCAGCTGTTTCTCTCCAGAACACCAGTAAAGTCCTCACCATGGCAGAAGACAGCTGCACAAACGCAAAGCCTCTGTTCTGCTGAGTCTGCTTGTCTTTGATGAGACGAATATTATTGACTGCCAGAGATGCATATGGAGACAAGGCAGTCATGATGGATTCCACTACTGTGTGAGGAGCAATGTTTCGAAGAATGATGGCTGAGGAGAAAAAGGACGACATTAGCAGGGCACACCATGGCTTTGCAGAGTATTTCAAGCCTTCAGCTGGCAGGCTGAGGTACGGAAAGGATTTTTAGTATGTGTGTTTACATTTCACATTCTAGAGTAAGTCAAAGATCACTTACTATCACAGTAATAATCCACAGACTGAACGGCTTCTGCTGCCCCAGGTGGTACCTCCTGTTCTGAATCTTCACATGAAGAGAAAATATTTCAGTCAGGACATGGTTCATGCACTTCAAGCTCAGCACTTCATAAGCCAGTGTAGAATTTACACGGAACTCTGGTTCCTACACAGGCCAGAAGGTTTCCCACAAACTGAACATGAAAGAGATGATGGTAACGTACCAAATTTGTCCGCTCCACAGCGGAAGCATTTTAGCCTCCTTCTGAAGTTGTAAAGGCAGCACTGTGACAAACAAGAGAAGCCCAGTAAGAACTTGGGTAATTTTAATAACCCTGCAACAAAGACATTTACACGAAGTAACACAACAAAGCTAACCCACCAGAATAATCCAGAAGATCAAAAGCCACCCTTATCTGCACCACAGCTGCTTTTCAGAACATCCCAGCTACTTTCTCCCTCGTCATCCCAAATTAGTTATTTTAACTGTGTAGTCTTGGGCTTACAATCCCAAGCACAATCATTACTGTAAAAGGCAGTGTTAGAAGGGAACACATGCTGGGGAATAATTTAACTTTATGGGGAGCAGGCTTGATTCAGGCGTCACTTTCTTTAAAACACTGAGGAAGTGGTGAGCTCTAGAGCAGCACAAACTCTCGCACAGAAACATGTGTTGTACCTTGTTGCAGAGCCAGTCCTCAAATTTAGGCCTTGGGTTGCTGTAGTGCATTGCAATCTGCTTCCCTTGGATCACCAGCTTTTTCTGCAAAAAAAGTGGTTTCAATTATTCCTGTATCAAGACACACATGTCCATTTTCCCATGGCAGAGCACCCTTCGGAGGAATCAGTGCTCCTGAATTAAATGGACAACATATGGGGAGGATGTGGAGGACAACCACCGCCACCTACACCCTGCCCATCCAATCCTGCAGAGAGGAGGACGAGGGCAGTAAGAGAATGGGATGTGGAGCAAAGATAAACAGAATCAGGGAGTGTAGAAAAAGCTGCCAAACACTAAACGCTGACATGGAACCAGAAAGTGTCTCGAAGGAGACAGAGTCCTAATCTGTTGCATTCAGATTAACACATTTTTAGGAGTCTCTTTGCCCCCACATTTCTATTCACTTCTGGCATAGCACTGAGAGGCTTTTTAAACGTGTCCTTAGGTGACTGCTTCACTTCGTCCCCTACTCCAAACACCCCAGACCTTTTAACCACACTTGGATTTACTTTTTCCAAGTACACTTCAGAAGTGTCCCCTTGAAAATACAGTAATTCCTCCCAAAGGGACCCTGCTTAGACTTCTTGAAGGCTGGATTACAAGTGCCATCAACTGAAACATAACTCAAGAGTGGTTTCATTTGACTACTGCATCAGTTCAATTGGAAGCCTGCACAAGAGGTTTGTGTTCTTCATTCAGGCAAGAGTTCTCCAAAATGAGTAACTAGATTGCACGTGAAGCTTCTCCAGGGGTAGGAAAAGTTCATAATGCTTTCATCACGTCCTCTCACTCTGACTTCAGAGGAGTTAGTAATTTACAGCTATTAAGAAGCCTTGACTGTCAGCCTCACGCTTTGCCAAGCGTGGGTATGCAGAATGACCTTTCAAAATATGGCTATCAACATATTTTGGTCAAACAGGTGGAAGCACATGTGAGGAAGTGCGTATTAGAGGCCACACCCCAGACACTGCAATGGCAGAACCATTTTTATGGCAGGTTGGCTTTCTGCAGAGGTACCAGTGTCAGCACCAGTGGCTTTTCTGATAACAGGGTCTGACACAGATCTAGCACGTAGCATGAATAAGGCTCTCACATTCTGCACGACTGAACAGGGCAAAGCCATTGCTCCTACCGGCAGGAGGGAGGGTTGGAGGGCCCAGCACTCACTGGATGTGCACACATAGAAACAAGGCTGCTGGCATAGTTGCAATACATCGTTCTGTCATCTAACAGTCAGCAACCCGGCTGCTGGGGACAGGCTATGTTTTCCCTACTACTAAGGTGGTTGCTTACTGGAGTGAATTTGAGTATACTTCAATAAATTATGCATCAGTACAGCTTTGTATATATTAAAAAAAATTAAATTTCTGGAAATATGCTCTGCATTAATTTCTTGGTATTAGTCTTTCCCCTGCAGCCACCTGCCCTACTGAGCAGCATGTCAGGAAAACAGTATTTGAAAGCTGCTCTCTGGCTGGGGAACACACCCACAGTGTGGGACATATGAAACACTATTCCAGCACAAGGCATATGACAACTTCCATCTGCTGGAACTGCCATGAATCCCATGATGGTGCCATTTCTTTATTATAACATCAACAGAGCAGAAAACCAGTCATAATGTTGTCTTAGGACTGCTGCATCAAATATTCAGGTCCAAGAAAAAAAATTAGTGATTTGACACTTTGCTCACTTTGAGAGTATTTTTAAGTTCTGTTGTTAAAATAGCTTATGAATCTCAAAGTAGTGAAAGCAAGTGAAACTGTTTGCAGAGCCACAGGAAAATCTCACAGGAAAACAAACCAGAGGATCCTTACTGCATTTTGGCTTCCTATCAAGTCATAGTAACAAAAAAGCCAAAATACAGAGTCTAACAGATGTGAGATCTCACTGTCTGCCTCATTTAGTTGAAATGAATATGCTTTTTTCTCTAGAAGAGCCAGTTCCCCCTCTTTAACTGGGGTAATAGATTATTGCCAAGAACTGACACTTCTCTTTCAGGGTTAATACCAATGTAACACAGAGATGTGGTGCTTTCTCTGACAACAGAGAAAGAAACATCAAGTGGAAATAAGCTAGGACTTTTTAAAGACTACTAGCCAAATCTTCATAAGACCAATTAAACAGCAACCAAGTCATTTAATACAATGGCACCTTTCACCAAAGTAGAACTTTCTCTCCTAATTTTCTTACATGTTATAAATTTTAATATATACAAAGCTTTTATTCTTTAAATCACTGTTATGGAACAAACCACTCCTTCCACCTCTATTTTTTCCTTTTTTTTTTTTTTTCTTGTTAAACTGTACAGACTTGTTCCATTTTCAGGAATATCTAGACTTGGTGAGTGAAGCAACCTGATTGGCTTCCATCCAGCTGGTAGCATCTTGAAAGTGATAAAACTCCACGAAGGCGAAACCACGGCTTACACCTAGAGACAGCATTCAGATATAGACGGGATACTTGTGTTAGTCAGTTCCTTTAAAACAGGTGAATCTCTCTCCAACTGCTTCATTACTTCATGACAAAGCAGCTTTACAAATGCGACGTCAACTGCTGGGATCTGCTCGTTATTTTGCCATGGCAAGGAACCAAGCTGCCTTAACTGGCTACATTTCACTCGATCTGAATCCACGTTTAAGGGTAACCATGCAACAGACTACATACTATTAAATGGGTTTACACTATTATTACTTACCAATACCTGTTAACAAAACCCCCTGTAGACAGACTTCTTTTAACATGTTGACCAGCTATCTAAGTCTTCCAAAAAGCCACATTCCTTAGCCATGGCAAACCTTTTTTTTTTATTGCATGTGCTTGCAGTTTGGGGACAATTCTGGATACTCTTTTGGGCTGGGGAAGAGGAAGGTGATGTCAAAAACTGGATTAAGAGCTCTCACCTGTCTTTCTTTTCATCAGCCTCACGTCTGCAGGCTGAGGACCTTCAAAGGATTCAATAAGCTCACGAATCTGCAGGAGATTTTGATCGAACAGTTAAAATTTTCATAGCTTGCCAGACAGAAGTCACAGAAACCACCTACCTTGCAGCACCATGAAAGAGATACACAAAACAATGTTTTCAACACCATCTCAAAGACAAAGAAAACATTTACTGAGAACCCAACGGGACTGATGAGCATCAAAGTCCATATAATCTTTTGCTACAGGCTAAATCAACTGTAATCCTCACTCAGGACACTGAATCATCCACAACCTGATTCCCTACGATTGCGTGTTCTCAGATTAATTGGTCAGTATTTGGCAAAGACTGTGCATGATCCCAAGATTTAAAAAAGAACACGGCTGGTAACCCTCTCCCTGCCTGTCTAGAAACCCTTTGCTCCTAGCAATGAAAAACAAGAAGCCTGCACTGCAAGGCTCCATGATGAATGTATTCTTACACCTCACGCTAAAGATCTCAGTTCTTCTGGTGTAACAAAGCTGCTGCGGCACAGGCAGCCTCAGCCTCAGTGCAGAGGCATGGAGGAAAAACAAACGCTAACAAATTCTTTAATTCCAGAGCAGAAGACAAGGTTTTTCAGCAGCTTCCACAGAATTCAAAGTACATTACATGCAACAGGGCTGCTCAGCAGAATCAAAACTTATCTAAAGCTCCCCATTTATATGCTGAATAGAAACAATATCAGATATGCAAGTGATTTTTTCTAATGAAAAATATAGGGGAAAAAAAGAGAATTGTGTACACAACCAGGAGTAATGTTAACAAAAGAACTCAACTCTACATTCCAAGATGCATTGTCTACACTCTGAGTCCAGATTTAAACATTCCTATAAATTATGCTACAGTTACTGCACAGCTGTAGAGCTACACCAGTATCTCAGAAACAAGAACCGTTCTACAGCATTCTGTGTAATGTCTGACTGGGCTGTCTCATTTGTATGCAGGAACCTATACTTATTTCAAACACTCATGAAAATGTTAGATCAGTATTCGGTGATTAGGAACCCTCAATATCAGGAGGGTAACAAGCAATCGACGAAAAAGCAAAAGAAAAAATCTCCATTGTAGGAATGGTGCAAATGTATTCTCTGTGTTAGCAATTAAGGCATATAGACATCGAAGGCAGAGGCGGAGTCTTGACTGAAAACAAACTGGGATAGCTCAGCTTTTACCTCTCAAATAACACTTTTGTGCTTATAGCTTGGTAACCAAAATAACCCACGAAGGAAAAAAAACTCTAAAAAGTTCCCACAGATAAGAAAACCTTAAAGCTTTAACATCTTTTTAATGAACAAGTCAGACAAGCAAGCACCGAGCTCATCAGTACTTGCTCCCTCAGCTCGGCAGCAGCCATTTTGACTCCCACAGCTGTGCCCACACAAAGCAGCTTTGTGCAGGGCTGTGCTCGGCTAAGGAGCTCGGTGACTGTGTGTGACCCCATCGGTCACAAGTTCTGGCCCCGATAAAGACCAGAAAAACTGGTGATTGCCACCTCTTTGTCTCTGTCCCCCTCCCCCCTCCCTGCAGTGGGGCGAAACAGCAAAAAAAATCCGCCTCTTCGCTCTCACACAGAAAAGCAGCAAAGAGCAGACAGTTTAAAATCCACTCTTCGGGAAAGCATCCGTGAAAAAAGGAGCATTCACAGCTCGTTCTATCTGAAAAGGACTGATTAACATTGAACTGACCTCTATAATTTAACACTGGGAGTTTAAACGCTTTCAGGACTCAAAATGGCAGCGCGACAGCGCTCGAGAGGGGCCACCATGATGCAGCGCTCAACAAAATGGCAGCAACCGCTCCGGCACGGCCCTGCCCGGGGGCAAGGCAGGCACAGCCCTGCCCGGCTACTCACATCGTTCTCCGTGACCGTGATGGGGAGCCCACGCAACATGATGGTCTTGCTTTCTTTTTCATCGTTAATATCGTTCCTGTAGTCGTGCTCGCCGTAGTCGCCATCGGAATGGTATCCGTCCTCCGATTTGTCGCTGTTCCTGCGCTCCCGCTCCCTCTGGAAGCCAGCGCCCAGGGTTAGCCACCGCGACTCCCGGCAGCGTGTCCCCCCAGCGCCACACGGGCCCCGCCCGCCGGCCCGGGGCTGCTCCCCCCGGCCCCGGGCAGCGCTCCGGCACCGAACCCGCTCCCGGCGCCCTCCGCCCCGCAGCGCCGGCCCCGGCCCCCGGCCCCGCTCACCTCGGGGCTATCGTAATCGCGGCTGTCGTAGTCTCTATCATAGTCTCGGCTATCGCGACTGTCGTAGTCTCGGCAGTCCCGACTATCGTAGTCCCGGCAATCGTAGTCTCGGCTGTCCCGGCTGTCGTAGTCGCGGCAGTCTCGGCTATCGTAGTCTCGGCAATCGCGGCTGTCGCGACTGTCGTAGTCTCGGCAGACCCGGCTGTCTCGACTGTCGTAGTCCCGACTGTCGTAGTCGCGGCAGTCTCGGCTATCGCGGCTGTCGTAGTCTCGGCTATCGTAGTCGCGGCTGTCGTAGTCGCGATAGTCATCATAGCGGTCACCGCGGCGCTCCTCACTGGACCTCTTGTAGTCATCCCTCCGCCGGCTGCGGGACTCCCGCTCGTCGCGGTCCTCCCTCTCCACGATGGAGCCGTAGCGGCCGCTCCGCTCCGTCCTGCTCACCCTGCGGGGCACAGCGGGCCGAGCTCAGAGCGTGAAGCGCCCGTCGCGACCCCCACCACTGCCCGCCTCCTCCCGTCTCCCCTCGCCCTCCCGCCGCCGCTCACCGCTTGTCCGAGCCCATGCCGCCGCCCAGGATCCGCAGGCACCCGGCACAGCACTATCCGGCACCACACGCCAAGCACACCCGCACAGTCCCTCTCGCTGCCTCGCCACAAAATGGCGCCTAAGGGACCGCCCGTCTTCTACCCAGCAGCCACCTCGCGCCCCGACTGGAAGCTTCCAATCGGGGCGCAGGCGCAGCGGCCGCGCGGCACGCCGGGAAATGTAGTTGGGGGGCTGCCGCCATTAAGGGCCCTGCGGTCCGGTCTCCCCCACTCATGGCACCGGGATGCTCAGAGCCCCGTCCAGCTCGACTCTGGACACTGCCCGGAATGGGGCAGCCGCAACTGCTCTGTGAAACAGGTCCCCGTGCCTCGCCACAGTGCATTCCTTCCTCATGTCCAATCGAAAACTGTTGTCAGTTTAGAGCAGTTATCCCTTGTGCTGTGACTATGTGCCCCATCCAAAGCCCCGCTCCCGCCGACTTGGAGCCCTTTAGGAAGGGGCTCTTAAGTTCCCTCTGGAGTCATCTCTTCTGCACAGTGAAGAACCCCAGCTCCTACCCCCTGTCAATAGCTAAATAGTTGTCATGGCCCACCGTCCCTTTGGGGAGCACCTGCCTCAGTTCGAAGTGAAAAATTTCTGCCCCAAGGGAGGATGTGGGACTGTACCCCCACTGCCCTGCACTGCTCGGGCTCATACGGCCAAGCCCAGGAGCTGCAAAGCCAGCAAGACTTTGGCCCCAGCAACGTTGTCCTCTCCATATTTCCAGCACAGAGGGCCCCTCTGCCCCCTTCCCACGAAACCAGCAGCATCCCTGCTCCTGCACAGCTGCTCCTGCCTGGACCTGCAGCCTTCAGAGCATGGCAGGCACTGGCAGGAGCAGGCAGAGGCTGCTGAGAACCCTTCAAACCACATTCAAATGCAGTCAGGTCCTCCTCACTGCCTGACCCTTAGCCCTGAGAGTTTGCTTGGGACCCAATAAAAGGTATTTAACATTCAAATGGTGCCATCTTTGTTTTTTTTCAAGACAGTTTTGTTAGTCTCAGAGCATGGCGGAGTGGGGCTGGCTGGAGGGCAGGGTGGGTCAGGGTCACCTCATCCAGGGACTGCTTGGCAGAGCAGGCAGTACAGAACAGTCAGGCAGTACAGACAGTACAGACAGGCAGTACATGCAGTGCAGGCAGACAGACAGGCAGTGCAGGCAGTACAGAGCAGTCAGGCAGTGGAGACAGACAGGACAGGCAGTACAGACAGTACAGACAGGCAGTACATGCAGTGCAGGCAGACAGACAGGCAGTGCAGGCAGTACAGAGCAGTCAGGCAGTGGAGACAGACAGGACAGGCAGTACAGACAGGCAGCACAGACAGACAGGAGTACAGACAGGCAGTGCAGTCAGTACAAACAGACAGACAGACATGCAGTACAGGGAGTGCAGGCTGACAGGCAGTGCAGACAGACAGGAGTACAGACAGACAGACAAACAGACAGTATAGGCAGTGCAGACTGACAGGCAGTGCAGACAGACAGTGCAGTCAGTACATACAGACAGACAGACATGCAGTACAGGCAGAGCAGACAGGCAATGGAGTCAATACAGACAGACACGCAAACAGACAGTATAGGCAGTACAGACAGACAGGCAGTACAGGCAGTACAGGCTGAGAGGTAGTGCAATCAGTACAGACAGACAGACAGACAGGCAGTGGAGTCAGTACAGACAGACAGACAGACATGCAGTACAGGCAGACGGGCAGCGGAGTCGAGCAGCAGGCAGGTCTGTCACAGGGTGCATGCGTCACAGCTGTTTCCGCTGTCATCTGTGGGTGTTGCAAAGGAAAAAGTTTCTCCTCTGGGCAGGCTGCCTGGCCAGCCTGGAGGCTCTCGGCAGCTCCTCGGCAGGCAGCCCTGGGCAGCGGGAGCAGGTAGGACACGGCTGCTGTCTGTGCCTCTGTCCCCACTGCTGTCCTCTTCAGCTGGGACTGGCCGGGGACACAGCAGACAGGGGCTGTCCGAGCCCCCTCCTGCCCAAATCAAAGCATTCCACTGGTCTTGAGAGCGGCTGGGGGGATGGCATTTCAAGTCTGGTGGCGTGTCGTTGCATTGTTTCCCTTCTTGCATGTCCCAGGGGGCACAGAGCTGGTCGAGCCTTGGGGACACACTCCTGAGGATTGGGGGTTCCTGGTGAGGGGAGGTGGGGGCACAGGTCCCCTGTGCTCCCCCTTGGCTCTGTGTCACTGGGCTCTTTCCACTTTGGGGTCCCTCAAGGGCTGAAGGGTGCTGAGAGGCTCTTTCACCCACCCTGAACACAGGACAGGATTGAGACAGTTTGTGGGCAGAGGTCCCATCCCCTCCTCCAGCCCTGCTGTGGGCTGAAGCAAAGGGAAAGCAAGGCGCAGCCCCCTGGACTTTCCCGGAAGGGCAGCATGGCATCTCTCACCTCTCCCTCTGCTGTCTCCAAGGATTTTTCTGGGGGATTAAGGCTGCTCTGACCCGGTGACAGCGGGGAGTGGCTCAGTCATGGCTTCCAAGCGCCAAGCTTCTTCCTCGAAGCAGCCAGACAGCAGGGAAAAGAAACCCAAAGGGGAAGAGGAGGACGACACCTGGAGCTCCACCTTGGCAACCCTGAAAACTGCTCCCAAGGAGAAGCTGCCCGCCACAATTGATGGATTGTGCCCCCTGAGCACAGCACTGGGTGCCCGGGTGAGAGCAGGGCTGAGCTACTCAGGGGGGCAGGGGTGGGAGGGTGGGGGAGTCTCAGACCAGCCCCTGCCCTGTTGACACAGGGTCAGCCCCAATTCTCCTTGCAGACCCAGTGTGTTCCCACTGGGACATTTCTGCACCCTCTCCTTCCCCAAACGCTCCCCGGTGCCAGCCCAGGCCACGTCACTCGCTATAGGTCTATGAGGACTATGACTGCACCCTGAACCAGACCAACATCAGTGCCAACAACAACAAGTTCTACATCATCCAGCTCCTGGAGCACGATGGTGCCTATAGTGTCTGGAGCCGCTGGGGCCGCGTGGTGAGTCCACCTGGCCATCGCTCATCCCCTGCACCTCAGCTGTCCTCACCCTTGCCTTCAGAGCCCCAAAAATCCAGGGTGAACCTGGTGGTCCCTGGTCCCAAAGCAAGCACCCAAGTGTCCTGCTGTAGCACTTTAATGGCGGGGCTTCAGGAACTTTTCCCCATACAACATAGTCAGCCTGTCTGGGGTATAGTCACCTGTCCCTGCAGTGAATGTGAGGGTGACAGCCCAGCAAGGGGTCCTGGGGTGTCTTCCTGAGCTGGTGGCTCAGCACATTCCTGCCACTGCCGAACAGCCTTGCTATCCCAGCCCCCCTTGTTCCTGCCTGCCTGCTTCCACTGGCATGGGGCTGGTGGAGCAGGGATGCAGGGGAGGTCCTGACCGCTGCTGTCCACTGCCAGGGAGAGGCAGGCCAGTCCAAGCTCATGCCCTGTGCCTCCCTGGAAGCTGCCAAGAAGGACTTCGAGAAGAAGTTTCGAGAGAAGACCAAGAACAGCTGGGCAACAAGGGAGAACTTTGTTGCCCACCCAGGGAAGTACACACTCATTGAGGTGCAGCCAGGGGCTGGGCAGGAGATGGAGGCTACACTCAGGGTGAGTACTGAGAGCTTGTCACCATGATGGTGTGGTCCTCATTGCCCTCCTGCCCCAGGACGTCCAACAGGGTCAGCAGGATGGGATGGGTTTTGAGGGGGGTGTGGGTGCTTGCTGAAACAGCTTGCTGGCAGAGATTTGGGGCTAATGGGTTAAAACAGACTGGGAGGGCATCCTGGATGAGAAACATGGCCTTGTGGGTGGCATCGGCCATGGAAAGTGGAGGCAACACCTGCCCGTTGCTCTGCTGCCCCAGGACCAGGCTCTCCTCACAGAGGTGGGCAGCACTGGTGCTGTGCTCCCACAGCCTCTTGCAGGCCCACAGCTGATGGGGTGTGTCTGCAGGTGGATGCCGTGGATGGGGACAAGGTCTGCAAGCAGCGGGTGCTGCCCTGTACCTTGGACAGAGCCACACAGGAGCTGGTGTCCCTCATCTTCAGCAGTGACATGTTCCGGGATGCCATGCAGACCATGAATATCGGTAGGAGGTGGTGGGTTGATGGGTGGCATGGGCTCGGTCTGGGGGTGCAGGTGGGGAGGTGAACGGAGCAGAGGTGCTGATGGATTTTAGAGCACCCCCTCTGATATCCTGGCTCCTGGTGGGACTGTGGACAGCCCGTGCTGGGTGCCCACACTTGCCCATGGTGATACTGGGGGTTCTTGGAAGTGGCTGCAGGGCGAGTGGGGTGGATGGGTTCCCCTTGTCCTCCCCTGTAGACGTGAAGAAGATGCCTCTGGGGAAGCTGAGCAAGCAGCAGATCGCACGGGGCTTTGAGGCACTGGAGGAGCTGGAGGCAGCGCTGAAGGAGCAGCCCCCCCAGGCCACTCGCCTGGAGGAACTCTCCTCACGCTTCTACACCATCATCCCACACAACTTTGGACGGGCACGGCCACCCACCATCAACTCCCCTGACCTGCTGCGTGCCAAGAAGGACATGCTGTTGGTGAGATGCCAGAGCACGAACTGTGTGACATCCCTTCCTGGTGGGGCAGGAGCTGCTGGCAGGAGGCTGGACTTGCCCTGGTCCCCCAGCACAGTGCCAAGCACTGGTGCTGAGGATGTCCCTGCTCTGTCCCTGCCAGGTGCTGGCTGACATTGAGGTTGCACAGAGCCTGCAGGCACAGAAAGAGAAGGAGGAGGCGGAGAAAGAAGTTGCCCATCCACTGGATCAGGATTATGCCCTGCTGTGCTGCCAGCTCTCCCTGCTTGACCCAGCTTCCCGGGAATACCAGGTGCTGCTTGTGCCACAGTGTCCCATAATGGGAAACAATTATGTCAGGTCTGTGGGCACCCCAAAGGTTCCTACTGTCCCAGGGGGACCGTGGGCATTGATGAGATGGCTGCCTGGAGTGACACAGCTTTTTTGCCTCCCCCTTGGCAGCTGATCCAGACCTATGTGACGCAGACTGGGCACAAGCTCCACATCCTCAACATCTGGCAGGTGGCCCGAGATGGTGAGGTGAGGAGGAGGTGATTCTCCCCGTGTCACAGTGGGGAAGCCATGGTTGCACCCCAGGGTTGCTTTAGGGCTTCTCCACCCAGGAGGGGATTCAGCCCAGCTGGCCAGGGCTGAACAGGCACCCAGTCTCCTGCCCCTCCAGCTGGGCACTGGGGCTGGGCTGGGGAGGTGGGTGGCACTCCTCCACCCCTGGGCACCCATGAGTCCCTCTGTGGACAGCCTTTAGCTCTGCATCTCTCCAGGATGAGCGTTTCAAGGCCCATGACCTCCTGGAGCACCGGCGCCTGCTGTGGCACGGCACCAACGTGGCAGTGGTGGCGGCCATCCTGAAGAGCGGGCTGCGCATCATGCCCCACTCCGGCGGGCGCGTGGGCAAGGGCATCTACTTTGCCTCAGAGAACAGCAAATCAGCCTGCTATGGTGAGGGCCCTGGGATGGGATGGGCTGGGCTGCTTGTGATGCCCACAGGGTCTGTGTGAGCCTGGCCTCCCTTGCATACCCTCTGCCAGGCAGCTGTGGGCTTGCCAAGCCCCTTCCCTGCCATGGCAATTGGTCCCTGTGGTCCAGCGTGGCCTGGGCACAACCAGATGGGAGTACCAGGGATGGTACTGTCATTCCCATCCCTTTCTCCCATGGCAGTGGGCCGTACATCTAAGAATATTGGCATCATGTTCCTGACGGAGGTGGCCCTGGGCAAGCCCTACCGCATCACCTGCGATGACCCCACGCTGTGTCAGCCCCCTGCTGGCTATGACAGTGTCCTGGCCTGTGGCCAGACAGAGCCGGGTGAGCTGCGGGCAGGAGGGCCGTGGCAGTCTGGGGCTGTGGTGCCCACAGGGCAGGGGGGAGAGAGGCCAGATCTCATGTTTCATGTGGTGCTGGGATGTCTCCTGGCCCAGATCCAGCACAGGATGAAGAGGTGCTGCTGGATGGCAAGAAGGTGCTGGTGTGCCAGGGCAAGCCCATTCCCATGCCTGCCTACAAGGACTCCTCCTTCAGCCAGAGCGAGTACCTCATCTACAAGGAAAGCCAGTGCCGGATCCGCTACCTTGTCCAGCTCCGCTTCTGAGGGTGCCTGGGAGTACCACGGCCCTTGCCCAGCACCAGGAGGTGACACCCATCAGCCCGGAGCACAGTGATCTGGACTCCCTGGCCACCCCACCAGGGGCTTGGCAAGGGACAGGCTGGCATGGGGACTGAGCTTGCTTTGACTGTGAATAAAAGCACTGTGCCTTGCACCGGGTGGTGCTCTCGCTCTCCTGCCCAGCAAGGCGGGTGTGCTGTAGGGAAGGGTGTCAGTGGGACCCTGAAGGGATGGCATGGGTGGCTTTTGAGGGGCTGAAGCCTTCAGATGAAAGCTGGTGTCTTTGAGAGCCAGCTGCTCTCATCAGCTTAGCAAGGCACACAGCTCATGCCCACCCTGTGGTATCAGAGCTACAGAGGGTGAGCAAGATCTGATGCCCTGCCTGGGCATAGAGGAATTCATCCATCCATCCTGAGAGCGAGTGACTGCCCTCCCTCTAGTGCCATGCCTCATGCCATGTCTGCTGTCCTGCCCCAGCCTGGCACCCATGCCAAGCCCTTCTTTGTGCTCATGTGTGTCCCTTGAGCACATATCCGGGTGCTCAGGCTGCCAGGGAAGCGCAACTCCCAGCTGTGTTACCCTGATGCCCCGGGTATCGGTCACCCTGATACCCGGTGCCAGCGGAGATGATTTGCTCCAGACCTGCCTGTAGCTCTGTCCCTCGAGCCCAAGGAACTTGAGGGCTGAGGTGTTCCTGTGGAAGGACCAGGCCTGGTGCAGTGGGTGGCCATTCTGGGGGGGCATAGGGCTCAGGAACCCCGATCCCCCCTTCCTGAGCCCCTGCCGGCTGCTAGGACCCAGCAGCTGTCCCCGTGGGAGTGCCACGGGTGCAGGCAGTGCAGGCAGTGCCGGGAGTGACAGCTGGTGCCATCCGCAGCTGGCGGGCTGCAGGCAAACAGGATGACGAGCGGGTGACGGGAGCGGGGACGGGCGAGCGTGGCCTCACACGGGGCCAGCAGCCCCGTTCTGCTGCGGCAGCAACACCAGCAAGCAGGACCCCAGTGAGGAGAGGAGCATCACTCATCTCCCCAGGAGCAAAGGTGCGCTGAATCCCACCCACCCTGGGGTCCCCTGTG
The DNA here is from genome assembly GCF_015832195.1 of Motacilla alba alba. Classification (NCBI taxonomy): domain Eukaryota; kingdom Metazoa; phylum Chordata; class Aves; order Passeriformes; family Motacillidae; genus Motacilla; species Motacilla alba. The sequence goes on from NC_052027.1 coordinate 14,455,500, forward strand.
GCCACAGCAAGAGGGTTGAGACAGGCAAGTTGTGCTGTCCCACCTCAGGACATACTGGTGCCGTTGGAGGGGGGATGGGGTGTCAGCCTGGCATGGGTGCCCACAGGACCTAGCTATGCTTATCCCTGGCCAGGTTTGGGACAGCCTGGGTGGCAGCTCTAGGAGAGCCAGAGTGATATGACTTCACTGGCTACCTCTCCCTCCTCAGCACCTTGGAAGTGTGCTGGTTGTCTCTGTATTTCTCTGTGGCTCTTCTCCATTTTGGTTCGTTCCCTTCACACCTGGCTCCTGATCCCAACAGGCAAGGAGAAGGTAGCAGCCATGGTTGTGGTGGGGTTACCCTCTCTGGGACACAGGAGAAGAGCCCTTGCTGCCCGGGCACCAGAGCTGCTGGCTTAGTCCTGGAGGGGGATGCCGAGCTGGACGGGGTCAAACACCACGGACAGCCTAGAGCTGCTCTCCATCCCCGAGCACTCCATTGGCCAGGAGGTGGTGGGCCTCTTCTGCATGATCCTGCTCACCCTCACTGCCCTGGTGGCCAACATCGTGGTGATGGTCACCATCCTCAAAACACCCCTTTTCAGGAAGTTCATCTTTGTGTGCCACCTTTGTGTGGTCAATCTCCTCTCAGCCATTTTCCTCATGCCCCTGGGGATCATCTCCAGCTCCTCCTGTTTCAACTGGGTTATCTACAGCATTGCTGAGTGCAAGGCCGTGATATTCCTGAACATCTGCTTCATCAGTGCCTCCATTCTCACCATCTGTATCATCAGCGTGGAGCGGTACTACTACATCGTGCACCCCTTGAGGTATGAGGTCAAGATGACCATCAGGCTGGCGGTGGCTGGAGTGGTTTTCATTTGGCTCAAGTCTGTTCTCATCACTGTCTTGGCACTAGTGGCATGGCCTCATGGCAACGGGGCCACCAGTGCCAGCCGCTGCACAGTCTACTGGAGCCCCGGGGCCCACAAGAAGGTTTTCGTGATCCTCTTCAGCATCACCTGCTTTATTCTGCCCACCATCATTATCCTCGCCGTCTACTCCAGCATCTACCGCGTGGCCCGGACTGCGTCCCTGCAGCAGGCACCCGTGCCAGCACAGGCAGTTGCACGCAGACCCCGCTGTGACTCCATCGCCAGCCAAGTGACCATCCTCACTGCCAGGATCCTGATGCTGCCCAGGCTGATCCCAGATCGCCTTCTAGGAAGCAACAAGGCCATCCTCACCTTGGTCCTCATTGTGGGACAATTCTTGTGCTGCTGGCTGCCTTTCTTTGCTTTCCACTTGCACTCCTCTGTCACTGCTGGCACTGTGGGTGGTGGGCACGGGGAGATGGCGGTCACCTGGATTGCCTACTCCTCCTTTGCTGTTAACCCTTTCTTCTATGGGTTGCTGAACCGCCAAATCCGTGAGGAGCTGGCCCGGCTCCGGCGCAGCTGTCTTAACCATCCACTTGGTCAGGAGCTCTGTCTTTCCATCTCAGAGGCTTCTGTTCAGGAAAACTTCTTGCAGTTCCTCCAGAGAGCAACTTGCACACTGGAGACCCACACCAGCTGCATCAGCCCCAGCCCCAGGAACAGGCTGGACCAGACCACAACCGGCTTCCCCACCCCAGGCCAAGTTCCTGAAGAGGGCAGCTGAGAAGGAGTCTCTGTCCCACTGTGCTGGGCAGGAGACCTGCCAGGGACACATCAGACCTGCTCGGACCCAATCTCTTGGATTT